>NC_036858.1:68959444-69014205 GCF_002910315.2 Salvelinus sp. IW2-2015 | reverse complement strand
AGAGGAAGAGCAACTTCACTCATGAGCTATGGAGGGATACAAGAGCAGTGGGAAGGATACTAATGATGTTGTGTTGATGTGCGTACTATGTAGTTGAATACGAGAATAGATAGATTAGATACTAGCAATATGAAAAAGATATAATAGGATATAAATTAGATCAGAGATTGACATCTTTTGCTGTAATAAATGCTCTGTTTTCTATGAAAGATAATCAGGATATATATAGAGAAAGGTGTCTGTAGTAAGCTATGCTGCATGGCACAGGACGCGACATACACAACACCACGCACCCTATTGTTATTCCATATTTAATTATTACGGTTTCCGTGTTTTATCAACTAACCAAGCCAGAGTGTCTCTATCTCTCCAGTACCAGTCGTTCGGGTGAGAGTCCCTGACGACTATCGACAATGACAGGCTTGGAAGTACCAACACAAAGCAGTGATTGGCCCTTAAGTGTATTATCACTTAATAAGGTCTGATGGATACAGATCAGAATGTTTAACCAATATTTCTTTACACATGTTAACGCAACACCATCAATGCACACGGCCGTAGGCCTACACATCGCAACACATATGTTCCAAATTCAATTTGCGGAAAAATGTGGCACCACACATGCGCACCAACAAGTGGCACAGGGGAGGATGATATCTGTTATAAAATTAGAAAGAGGCGGAGATCTAAAGATGCAACATATATCATGGGTTGCTAACATGGTAGGGTAATTCCTTTGGCTGATAGACATTCAAAGAAAAGATTTATTTGAAAAACCAATAGAACAGGAGAGCAAATATGAGGAAGTTTATTTATAAAAATAATGACCTCCACATTTCTTATGGTGGGATTTTGACTATAGGTTTCTTTGAAGCAAAGTAAGACATGCCTCATAATATGAAGTAAAACGTCCAGGTGATAAACAATTGAGGAACAGCAAAAATATAGCGATGCTAATGATAGGCCTTACCACTTCTGTAGCATAAGAAAGGCTTTCCCTATTAACCTGTCTGCAATTAAGATGTTAACGGGGTAGGCTAACATGAGATGGAGTTTGCAAAACAAATGGCTCCTGGATTAACGCAAATAATCATATAATTCTGCCAGGTAGGCATAAGCTACTTGGTAGCTAGTTAACATTTAATTGAGAAGGTTATAGGGAAAGCCTTTCTATCTACCAGAAGATGGTAAGGCCTATCATTAGCATCGCTATATTTTTGCTGTTCCTCAATTGTTTTCAACCTGGACGTTTTACTTCATATTATGAGGCATGTCTTACTTTGCTTCAAAGTAACCTATAGTCAAAATCCCACCATAGAAATGTGGAGGTCATTATTTTATAAAAACTTCCTCATATTTGCTCTCCTGTTCTATTGGTTTTCAAATAAATTTTCTTTGATTGTCTATCAGCCAAAGGAATTACCCTACTCATGTTAGCAACCCATGATAGTTGTTGCATCTTTAGATCTCCGCTCTTTCTAATTTTATAACAGATATTTCCATCCCTGTCACCACTTGTGTGGTGCGCATGTGTGGTGCACATTTTTCCGCAAATTGAATTTGGAACATTTGTGTGTAGGCCTACGGCCGTGTGCATATTGTTGCGGTTAACATTGTAAAGAAATAATTGTTAAACATTCTGATCTGTTCCATCAGCCTTATTAAGTGATATATACCTTAAGGGCCAATCACTGCTTTGTGTTTGCCTGTCAAGCTTGTCATCAGAGTGCGCAGCTGAACACTGTATGCTGGAAAAACACTTGGTTTGTTAGTTTTGATTAAAACGAAACCGTTAATAATTAAATATGAATACCAAACGTGTTTTTGTGTGGATTCCGCGAGTGCTAGCTGGCTGTACTACAGACACCTGTCGTCGTCCTGGGAAAGACTCATTGTTATCTTTTCATAAAACAACTGGTTACAGTAAAGAGCAAACCTGGATACTAAGGAGATCCTGAGGGAATTCGATGAGTACCAACAGCTTTACGCTTTGGAGGAACAACATACTCCATCACAGAAAGATCCGACATCCTCACAAAATAACTTTAACCCAACAAAATAAAGAAAAACAGATTCATCTACAGACATGGACGATTTACTTACTGTTGAAGTAGAGGCTAGTGCTCTGGCTAGAATCCATGCAACACTGGAAAAGTTGTGTGAGGAGGTAGCAGGGCTAACCCTAACCCTAGCTGAGGGGGAGTTTAGAGTTTAGCCAGAGTGAAATTCTCACGCTTCAAGGAGAGAACAAGGCACTCACAGCCAAGGTTAAAATCCACAATTCCAACATGGGTTGTCTACTCAGGGAAAACAAGGTAATGAAGGAGTCGCTACTAAACATACAAAGTCGTAGCATGCATGAAAATATATATTTTTTCTGGGATTCCTGAGGATGCATCCAATAATCCAGAGGGCGCGATCAGAGAATTCATGTAATCTGCCTTGAAACTTCCAAAAGAGACTGTAAACAAGGTGGCTTTCCACCAAGTACACAGACTTGGAGCTCGGAGCGACAAGACCAAGGCTCCCCGACCGATCATCGCAAAATTTGAACACTACCAACAAAAGGAGCTGATCAAAAGCAGGGGAAGGGAGCTAAAAGGGACCAAATTTGGTCTCCATGACCATATTCCAAGGGAGATAAAGAGACTGTTTCCGGTACAGCTGCAACAGAGGGAGAAGGGTAAGAGTGCCTTTCTCATTGTGACAAATTCTTTATAGATGGATAGCTATTCCGAGACAGCTCCATAACACCATGGCTGTACTAGATTCTACCTGGACTTTACATTACAAAAAAAAGAAAGTATGGGAACTGTAAAAATATCTGAACACAATGAAGTGGATATGAACACACAAGTACTCAATTACATGCCCACTTACACACGGATTTATATACACACACACCTAATCCCGCTCTCTTCTCTCACTCTCTTGGCTTATTAATTTATATGGTCAAAATCAGGATGATCCATACTTCTTAGAAAATATTTAAACCAATTTATTGAACTTACAGGCAACGAATTTTCAAATCATTATGGCAGGACACTATAACACAGTGTTAAGTACCTCAATGGATCGTAAAGGTAATCTCTACAAACTATCATCATCGTGCCCTTAAGGAAATCACAAATATTATGGACACATTAGAAATAATGGATATTGGAGACTAAAAATCCCTGACCTAGTGAGATATACATGGAGGAGACTTAAGCAAGCTAGTCGTCTTGACTACTTTCTTGTCTCTTTCACTCTTGCATCAAATGTAAAAACAACATTTTATAGGAGACAGAATGCAATCGGATCATCATCTAATTGGCCTTCACATAACTCTTATAGAATTTCCACGTGGACGGGGATATTGGTAATTTAATCAAAGTTTACTGGAGGACAACTTATTTTTAACTAAGAMAAAATCATTTATAACTGAATTTTTCCAGTATAATATAGGTTCAGCAAATCCCCTTATTGTTTGGGATACCTTTAAATGTACCTTCAGAGGTCATTCAATTCAATATTCATCAATAATAAAAAAGCAGTTTCTTGCTAAAGAGACAAGACTAACAAGGGAAATACATTAACTAATAGTAAGGGTAGATAGCAATAAAAACGATACTACAGAGATACAAAATAAGTTAGAGGAGAAACAAAAAAGAACTTGAGGAACTTATTCAAGAACCATCTAATGTAATCTATTACAAAAATAAAGCAAACTGGATGGAATATGGAGAAAAATGCACAAAATACTTCCTGAATCTCCAATACAGGAACGCTAACAAAAATAATTTGCAGAAACTCTGAAGACGGAGTCATCTATAATTCTCCGAATGATATTTTAAAAGAGGAAGCTAAATATTTTAGGCAGATGTTCTCTTTTCCGTCTCATCCTCTACCACTGAAGGAAGATTACGGTAAGGAATCCTTTCCAAATAATATAAACAATTTAAAATGAACAAATGTACAGAAAGATCAGTGTGAAGGCCAAATTTCAGAGGAATAACTTTTTGAGGCTATTAAATCCTTTCAGTCTGGAAAAAACCCAGGGCTTGATGGCATACCTGTAAACCAGGTATATCAAGCCTTTTTTGATATACTAAAAGCTCCATTGTTAGATTGTTTTAACTACTCCTATAGAAATGGTAGTCTGTCAGGTACTCAGCAGGAAGGTCTGATTTCTCTATTATTAAAACAAGACCCAGATGACAAATATAAAGATCCAGTCTATCTAAAAAACTGGAGGCCCCTTACACTTCAATGTTGTGATGCAAATATACTAGCGAAATGCATAGCACTCAGAATTAAAAGGGTTTTACCAGGTATTGTTCATCCTGATCAGACAGGTTTTTTACATGGACGATACATTGGAGATAATATACGACAACTACTAGAAATAATAGAACATCATAAAACATCTAAGAAGCCAGGCCTGGTATTTATAGCGCATTTTGAAAAGGCATTTGATAAAGTAAGACTGAATTTGATTAATAAATGCCTGGATTTTTTCAATGTCGATGATTCTCTTTTAAAATGGGTAAAAAATAATGTATAGCAACCCCAGGTGTAAAATAGTAAATAATGACTACTTCTCAGAGAGTTTTGAATTGTCAAGAGGAGTTAAACAAGGGTGTCTGCTGTCCCCATATCTATTCATTATGGCCATCGAAATGCTAGTATTAAAATCAGATCCAATAGCAACATTAGAGGGTTAGAAATCCAAGGCCTTAAAAACAAAGGTGTCCATGTATGCTGAGACTCAAGTTTTATATATAAGTCCGCAAGCTAGATCCCTGCAATGTCTCATTGAAGATCTAGATAACTTTTCTGCACTCTCTGGACTAAAACCTAATTATGATAAGTGTTCAATATTACGTATTGGATCTTTTAAAAAATACAACTTTTACATTACCCTGCAGGTTACCTATAAAATGGGCTGATGGTGAAGTAGACATACTTGGTATTCATATCACAAAATATATAAATAATTCTCCACAAGGAATTTCAATAGAAAACTGGTAAAAAATAGACAAGATCCTGCAACCATGGAGAGGTAAATACCTGTCGATTTATGGAAAAATTGCCCTGATTAACTCCTTAGTCATATCTCAGTTTACTCACTTACTTATGGCGCTGCCTACTCCTGATGATTCGTTTTTCAAATCATATGAGCAAAAAATATAAACCAGACAAAAAAAATAAAACGAGCCTATCTATATAATGAATATGAATTGGGTGGGTTGAGACTATTAAATATAAAAGCACTAAACCTCTCTCAAAAGCTTCACTTATTCAAAAGTTTTACTTGAACCCTAAGTGGATCTCAAGTAGATTACTAAGAAAAGCTCATCCATTGTTTAAAAATTGCCTTTTCTTTGTGCAAATTGCCATGTCTCATTTTCAATTAATTGAAAATTAGACTTTTTTCAAAGTATCTCTCTTTTTAAACAAGCATTGCAGAGCTGGCTACAATTTCAATTTCATCCCCCTGAAAACATATTACAACAAATATTATGGCTGAATTCAAATGTGCTGGTTGATAAAATACCTGTATTTATGGGAAAGATGTTTGAAAAGGGTATTTTGTTCTTAAATTATATTGTAAATTGTAATGGTAGAGTTATGTCCTTCATGGAGTTATCAGAATTGTATGGGAAGGTCTGCTCAATTGTCACACCCTGGCCTTAGTATTCTTTGTTTTCTTTATTATTTTAGTTAGGTCAGGGTGTGACATGGGGAATGTATGTGTTTTTGTAGTGTCTAGGGTGGTTGTATGGTTTAGGGGGTTAAATAGAGTAGATGGGTTTGTGTTTAATATAGGTGTCTAGCTGTGTCTATGGTTGCCTGAATGGTTCTCAATCAGAGACAGATGTCATTAATTGTCTCTGATTGGGAGCCATATTTAAGGCAGCCATAGGCACTAGGTTAATGTGGGTAATTGTCTATGTTGTACGTTTGTAGCCTGTGTGTGCACTTACGTTATTAGCTTCACGATTCGTTTGTTGTTTTGTTTCAGTTTGTTATAGTGTTTGTTGCGTGTTTTTTTCCCTTTCTCTACAATAAAAGAGAATGTATTTTGCACACGCTGCGCCTTGGTCCACTTTCTCTCAGCAAGACGATCGTGACATCAATCCAAGAGTAAAACCAATTGATTACAGCATTACCCCATATAAAGGATCAAAACTGTCAGAGGAATAAAAATAGCATAAACAGGAAAGAATACCAGTTTCATTTGAGGACCAGGATGTTGACAACTGTGCCATACAGATTGCAAAATAGTTGGGAAGAGATTTTTGATGTACTGATTCCATGGTACAGGCAGTATGAGTTGATAAAGTTAATAAAACAATGCAAGATTCAAGACTTCGTGCTTTTCAGATAAATTATTATATAGAATTCTTGCCACCAACAAAATGTTGAATATTTGGGGCATAAAATCATCAAAGCCCTGCAGATTTTGTTGTGAGGATACAGAATCAATAGACCATATATTCTGATATTGCCCTCAGGTAGCCTGTTTCAAATCAAATCAATTCAAAGTTTATTTGTCACGTGCGCCGAATACAACAGGTGTAGACCTTACAGTGAAATGCTTACTTACAGGCTCTACCAAATAGTGCAGAAAAGCTATTAGGTGAACAATAGGTAAGTAAAGAAATAAAAACAACAGTAAAAAGACAGTGAAAAACAGTAGTGAGGTTATATACAGTAGCGAGGCTATAAAAGTAGCGAGTCTACTTACAGACACCGGTTAGTCAGGCTGATTGAGTTAGTATGTACATGTAGATATGGTTAAAGTGACTATGCGTATATGATGAACACAGAGTAGCAGTAGCGTAAAAGAGGGGTTTGCGGGTGGTGGGTGGCGGGACACAATGCAGGTTAGCCAATGTGCAGGAGCACTGGTTGGTCGGGCCAATTGAGGTTGTATGTACATGAATGTATAGTTAAAGTGACTATGCATGTATGATAAACAGAGAGTAGCAGCAGTGTAAAAGATGGGTTTGGGGGGGCCACACAATGCAGATAGTCCGGGTAGCCATTTGATTACCTGTTCAGGAGTCTTATGGCTTGGGGGTAAAAACTGTTGAGAAGCCTTTTTGTCCTAGAGTTGGGCACTCCGGTACAGCTTGCCATGCAATAGTAGAGAGAACAATCTATGACTGGCTGGGGTCTTTGACAATTTTTAGGGCCTTCCTCTGTGACCGCCTAGAGGTCCTGGATGGCAGGCAGCTTAGCCCCAGTGATGTACTGGGCCGTACGCACTACCCTCTGTAGTGCCTTGTGGTCAGAGGCCGAGCACAAGGCCGTACCAGGCAGTGATGCCATACCAGGCAGTGATGCTGTACCAGGCAGTGATGCAACTGTCGTACCAGGCAGTGATGCAACCAGTCAGGATGCTCTCGATGTTGCAGCTGTAGAACCTTTTGAGGATCTCAGGACCCATGTCAAATCTTTTCTGAGGGGGAATAGGCTTTGTCGTGCCCTCATCACAACTGTCTTGGTGTGTTTGGACCATTCTAGTTTGTTGGTGATGTGGACATCATGGAACTTGAAGCTCTCAACCTGCTCCACTGCAGCCCCGTCGATGAGAATGGGGGGGGCGTGCTCGGTCCTCCTTTTCCTGTAGTCCACAATCATCTCCTTAGTCTTGGTTACGTTAAGGGATAGGTTGTTATTCTGGCACCACCGGCCAGGTCTCTGACCTCCCCCTATAGGCTGTCTCGTCGTTGTCGGTGATCAGGCCTACCACTGTTGTGTCGTCTGCAAACTTAATGATGGTGTTGGAGTTGTGCCTGGCCATGCAGTCGTGGGTGAACAGGGAGTACAGGATGGGACTGAGCACGCACCCCTGGGTGGCTCCAGTGTTGAGGATCACCGTGGTAGATGTGTTGCTACCTACCCTCACCACCTGGGGGCCCCCGTCAGGAAGTCCAGGATCCAGTTGCAGAGGGAGGTGTTTAGTCCCAGGATCCTTAGCTTAGTGATSAGCTTTGAGGGTACTATGGTGTTGAATGCTGATCTGTAGTCAATGAATAGCATTCTAACATAAGTGTTCCTTTTGTCCAGGTGGGAAAGGACAGTGTGGAGTGCAATAGAGATTGCATCATCTGTGGATCTGTTTGGGCGGTATGCAAATTGGAGTGGGTCTAGGGTTTCTGGGATAGTGGTGTTGATGTGAGCCATTACCAACCTTTCAAAGCACTTCATGGATGTGGACGTGAGTGCTACGGGTCTGTAGTCATTTAGGAAGGTTGCCTTTGTGTTCTTGTGCAGGGACTATGGTGGTCTGCTTGAAACATGTTGGTATTACAGACTCAATCAGGGACATGTTGAAAATGTCAGTGAAGACACCTGCCAGTTGGTTAGCACATGCCCGGAGCACACATCCTGGTAACTTGTCTGGCCCCGCAGCCTTGTTTATGTTGACCTGTTTAAAGGTCTTACACACGTCGGCTACGGAGAGCGTGATCACACAGTCGTCCGGAACAGTTGATGATCTCATGCATGCCTCAGTATGGCTTGCCTCAAAGCGAGCATAGAATRGATTTAGCTTGTCTGGTAGGCTCGTGTCACTGGGCATCTCGCGGCTGTGCTTCCCTTTGTAGTCTGTAATGGTTTGCAAGCCCTGGCACATAAGACGAGCGTCGGAGCCGGTGTAGTATGATTCAATCTTAGCCCTGTATTGAAGCTTTGCCTGTTTGATGGTTCGTCGCAGGGCATAGCAGGATTTCTTGTTAGCTTCCAAGTTAGAGTCTCGCACCTTAAAAGCGGCAGCTCTACCCTTTAGCTCAGTGCGAATGTTGCCTGTAATCCATGGCTACTGGTTGGGATATGTACGTACAGTCACTGTGGGGACGATGTCCTCGATGCACTTATTGATGAAGCCAGTGACTGATGTGGTGTACTCCTCAATGCCATCGGAAGAATCCCGGAACATGTTCCTGTCTGTGATAGCAAAACAGTCCTGTAGTTTAGCATCTGCTTCATCTGACCACTTTTTTATAGACCGAGTCACTGGTGCTTCCTGCTTTCATTTTTGYWTGTAAGCAGGAATCAGGAGGATAAAGCTGTGGTTGGATTTACCAAATGGAGGGCGAGGGAGAGCTTTGTACGCGTCTCTATGTATGGAGTACAGATGATCTAGAATTTTTTCCCCTCTGGTTGCACATTTAACCTGTTGATAGAAATTTGGTAGAACTGGTTTAAGTTTCCCTGCGTTAAAGTCTCCGGCCACTAGGAGAGCCGCCTCTGGGTGAGTGGTTTCCTGTTTGCTTATTTTCTTGTACAGCTGACTGGGTGCGGTCTTAGTGCCAGCATCTGTCTGTGGTGGTAAATAAACAGCCACGAATGTATAGCTGAAAACTCTCTTGGCAGGTAGTGTATCCTGCAATTTATCACAATATATTCTACTTCAGGCGAGCAAAATCTAGAGACTTCCTCAGATTTCGTGCACCAGCTGTTGTTTACAAATATGCACAGACCACCCCTCCTCGTCTTACCGGAGTGTGCTGTTCAATCTTGCCGGTGCAGCGTATATCCCGCTAGCTGAATATCCATGTCGTCATTCAGCCACGATTCCGTGAAACATAGGATATTACAGATTTTGATGTCCTGTTGGTAAGATATTCGTGATCGTACCATGTCTAATTTATTGTCCAGTGTCCAGTGATTGCACGTTGGCGAGTAATATTGACGGTAACGGCAGCTTTCCCACACACCTTCTGCAGGTCCTCACGTGGCATCCCGCTCTGTGTCCTCTGTACCGGCGTCTCTTCCTCTTGCAAATAATGGGGATGTTGGCCCTGTCATGTGTTTGGAGAATGTCCAGTGCATCCTGCTTGTTGAAGAAAAAATCTTTGTCTAATCCGAGGTGAGTGATCGCTGTCCTGATATCCAGAAGCTCTTTTTTGCCGTAAGATACGGGTTGCAGAAACATTATGTACAAAATAAGTTACAAATAACGCAAAAAAAACCTGATGCCATTTCTTCCGGCGCCATTTGTGTGGTCTCAGGTTCAGGAATAGCTGAAAATGCATAGCATTGATCTAAAATTGACCCTAGAAATAGTACTGTTAGGAGATCTGTAGAGACCGGGTCAGTCAATTACTAATATACTAATACTCTTAGTAAAAGTATTTATCTTCAACTCGCAATCTGTGGATTCTATTCAATGAGATAGATTGAAATTGTACGTTAAACATCACATAATAGTTGAAAGATATGTGTTGCGTAGAAATCCGAAGAGGGTGGCCAGCAGAGATAGATGGGATAGGCTGAGGGAAGCTGAGGGTTGGGATGTGGAATTGGAGACAAGTGGGAGTGGAGTTGCTGTGCGGGAGACAGAATGATGGTCAAAGATTAAAGTAAAAAATGAAGTCTAAATAAAACATAATAAAAAGTACATTTCAATGACACTGAGGGGCAGTGTTTTTACAGCTAATGCYGGTTTGCCTGAGGCTGGTGCCGTGCAGGTGTTTGTGCACATGCATATACACACACTCTCATTCAAATAAACGCATACAAGAACACATACATAGATGTAATAGTGCCAGACATGCACACAAACATATACAGTTGGCATTGCTGTTGTGATTTTAGTTGTTTTTATATTTTTTTATATACAGTTGAAGTCAGAAGTTTACATACACCTTAGCCAAATAAATTTGAACTCAGGTTTTCACAATTCCTGACATTTAATCCTAGTAAAAACCTGTCTTAGGTCAGTTAGGATCACCACTTTATTTTAAGAATGTGAAATGTCAGAATAATAGTAGAGAGAATGATTTTTTTCAGCTTTTATTTCTTTCATCACATTCCCAGTGGGTCAGAAGTTTACATACACTCAATTAGTATTTGATAGTGTTGCCTTTAAATTGTTTAACTTGGGTCAAACGTTTCTGGTAGCCTTCCACAAGCTTCCCACAATAAGTTGGGTGAATTTTGGCCCATTCCTCCTGACAGAGCTGGTGTAACTGAGTCAGGTTTGCAGGCCTCCTTGCTCGCACACGGTTTTTCAGTTCTGCCCACACATTTTCTATAGGATTGAGGTCAGGGCTTTGCGATGGCCATTCCAATACCTTGACTTTGTTGTTCTCAAGGCATTTTGTCACAACTTTGGAAGTATGCTTGGGGTCATTGTCCATTTGGAAGACCCATTTGCAACCAAGCYTCAACTTCCTGACTGATGTCTTGAGATGTTGCTTCAATATATCCACATAATGTTCCTGCCTCATGATGCCATCTATTTTGTGAAGTGCACCAGTCCCTCCTGCAGCAAAGCACCCCCAAAACATGACGCTGCCACCCGCATGCTTCACGGTTGGGATGGTGTTCTTCGGCTTGCAAGCGTCCCACTTTTTCCTCCAAACATAACGATGGCCATTATTGCCAAACAGTGCTATTTTGGTTTCATCAGACCAGAGGACATTTCTCCAAAAAGTATGATCTTTGTCCCCATCTGCAGTTGCAAACCGTAGTCTGGCTTTTTTATGGCGGTTTATGGCAGTGGCTTCTTCCTTGCTGAGTGGCCTTTCAGGTTATGTCGATATAGGACTCGTTTTACTGTGGATATAGATACTTTTGTACCTGTTTCCTCCAGCATCTTCACAAGATACCATTTGCGTTGTTCTGGGGTTGAGTTGCACTTTTCGCACCAAAGTACGTTTCCTAGAGACATAGCATCTCCTTCCTGTGAGCGTATGATGGCTGCGTGGTCACATGGTGTTTATACTTGCGTACTATTGTTTGTACGATTAACATAGTACCTTCAGGTTTTTGGAAATTGCTCCCAAAGATGAACCAGACTTGTGGAGATCTACAATTTGTTTTTCTGAGGACTTGATGATTTATTTTGATTTTCTCATGATGTCAAGCAAAGAGCACTGATTTGAAGGTAGGCCTTGAAATTACATCCACAGGTACACCTCCAATTGATTCAAATAATGTCAATTAGCCTATCAGACAGCTTCTAAAGCCATGACATCATTTTCTGGAACTTTCAAGCTGTTTAAAGACACCAGCCAACTTAGTGTATCTTCACTTCTGAACACTGGAATTGTGATACAGTGAATTATAGTGAAATAATCTGTCTGTAAACAATTGTTGGAAAAATGACTTGTGTCATCCACAAAGTTGATGTCCTAACCGACTTGCAACACTATAGTTTGTCACAAGAATGTGTGGAGTGGTTGATAAACGAGTCTTAATGACTCCACCTAAGTGTATTGTAATTCCAACTTCAGGTGAACAACTGTATATATTTTTTGCATTGTTTGCTGTTTTCTCTGTCTTTTTTTCTTCTTAGTTCATTTGTCTTGGTTGTTGGTGCTTGTGGGTGTTCTTGGGGTGGGAATGGAATTAAGTGTATTTTTGTTTACATTTTTTATTCGGAGGGTTGGCGTGTGAGGGTCCTCGAATGGTTGAGGGACAGCTATTGGGGAACTGTGGGGGGGGGGGGGATTCTTGGAGGTTCGGGTTCATGTTTTTTTGGCCTGGTGGATCTGTCAACGTGCCCTTGAGCAGGGCATTGACCCTGGATGCTTCTGTGTGTCGCTCTGAATGGGAGTCTGTTGGATGACTGGTGTGCTGTAGTTTTTGAGCAGCTTCACTGCAAGTATATTGTATGTTTCTGATATTCAATAAAATACAAAAAGAAAAAAAGTGATACTGTATATACCTCCACTACATTACTTTGATACGCAACATGGGGATTAACAATTGAGTATATGCAATGCCCACAGAAAACAAGTGTGTAGCCTGTATGGCATATACAGTGCTGTCGGGAAAGTATTCAGACCCCTTTACTTTTTCCACATTTCATTACATTACAGCCTTATTCCAACATTTATTAAATAGTTTTTTCCCCTCATCAATATACACATAATTCCCCATAATGACAAAGCAAAAACGTTTTTTTATTTTATTTTAGCAAATTTATTCCAAATAAAAAGTGAAATATCACATTTACATAAGTATTCAGACCCTTTACTCAGTACTTTGTTGAAGTACCTTTGGCAGCGATTACAGCCAGTCTTCTTGGGTATGACGCTACATGCTTGGCTCACCTATATTTGGGGAGTTTTTCCCATTCTTCTCTAAAATCCTCTCAAGCTTTATCAGGTTGGATGGGGGGCTTTGCTGCACAGCTATTTTCAGGTCTCTCCAGAGATATTCGATCGGGTTCAAGTCCGGGCTCTGGCTGGGCCACTCAGGGACAGGTTTTCAAGTATCTCTCTGTACTYTGCTCCGATCATCTTTGCTTCACCGTAGGGTTGGTGCCAGGTTTCCTCCAGACGTGACACTTGGCCTCCAGGCCAAAGAGTTCAATCTTGGTTTCATCAGACCAGAGAATCTTGTTTCTCATGTTTGTTCAGGCGGCCAGCTCTAGGAAGAGGCTTGGTGGTTCCAAACTTCTTCCATTTAAGAAGGATGGATGCCACTGTGTACTTGGGGACCTTCAACGCTGCAGAAATGTTTTGGTACCCTTCCCCAGATATGTGCCTCGACAAAATCCTGTCTCGGAGCTCTACGGACAATTTCTTGGTTTTCACTCTGACATGCACTGTCAACTGTGGGACCTTAAATAGACAGGTGTGTTCCTTTCCAAATAATGTCCAATCAATTGAATTTACCACAGGTGGACTCTAATCAAGTTGTAGAAACATCTCAAGGATGATCAATGGGAACAGGATGCACCTGAGCTCAATCTCGAGTCTCATAGCAAAGGCTCTGAATACTTACACTACACTTCAAAAGTTTGGGGTCACTTAGAAATGTCCTTGTTTTTGAAAGAAAGAACATTTTGGGTCCATTAAAATAACATTAAAATATCATAAATACAGTGTAGATATTGTTAATGGTGTAAATGACTATTGTAGCGGAAACGGCAGATTTTTTTATGGAATATCTACATATGCGTACGGAGGCCCATTATCAGCAACCTTCACTTCTGTGTTCCAATGGCATGCTGTGTTAGGCCAGCATCCTGGAGTCGCATCTTCCCTAATGACTTTGAGACTAGTGTTTTGTGGCTACTATTTAATGAAGCTGCCAGTGGAGGACTTGTGAGACGTCTGTTTCTCAAACTAGGCACTCTAATGTACTTGTCCTGTTGCTCAGTTGTGTACCGGGGCCTCCCACTCCTCTTTCTATTCTGGTTAGAGCCTGTTTGCGCTGTTCTGTGAAGGGAGTAGTACACAGCGTTGTATCAGATCTTCCATWAAAAAATTGCTGTTTCCAGCTACAATAGTAATTTACAACATTAGCAATGTCTACACCGTATTTCTGTTATATTTGACGTTACTGTAATGGACAAAAAATTWGCTTTTCTTTCAAAAACAAGGGCATTTCTATGTGACCCCAACTTTTTGAACGGTAGTGTATGTAAATAAGACATTATTTGTACTGTATCTTTGTAGTGACTGGTTGTATTGATACACCATCCAACGTGTAATTAATAACTTCACCATGCTCAAAGGGATATTCAGGTTGAATACTTGAAGACATATTTCATATTTTATTAGTTTGTGAAATTAAACGTAATTCCACTTTGACATTATGGGGCGTTGTGTGTAGGCCAGTGACACAAAATCTMAATTTAATCCATTTTAAATTCAGGCTGTAAYACAACAAAATGTGGAAAAGTCAAGGGGTRTGTATGAATACTTTCTGAAGGCACTTTATATATCTTTAGGAGTCAGATGTTGAATAGATGCACAAGATTCCCAGCCATCGGCATGGCATTCTGTCCACATTAGTATGGAGATGAGGCTAGTGTGACAGGTGTCCTCACAACCAACACAATTAACTTTGTCCATAAGCTGATGTGCTGACAAAACAGAGAGGGCCAGGAGGAGCACAAAAACACAAGCCCAGACAGACATGTCCCATACTCCTTTCCATTGCCTACAATAACTCATAATATCCCCAAATCATCCTCCTTCTCTCATTGCCCACACCGTCACTGAAAAGAAAGATCTGGGCCATTCCTCATTTTCTCTTCTAACCTGTATGCGCCATAATTTTGGGACATGGACAGCCCCCCCCCCCCCACCTGCTCATGGACACACACACTCACTCACTTTAAAGATACTCTCAGAGTGATAATTTATATATGCAAATTATGTTTCTTTGAAAAATTCTCCTTACACAGAGAGGACAATTCTGCTTTGACAAGAACCGGCGACAAATGATGAGACTAATACCCAAAATTGATGCAGCTCCTATCACAGGCCTATTAGCTATTCATTTATGGGCTAAGATTCAAACAACCACAACCATGAATGAATGTGGCTGAATTTGCCTCTGTCTTATTGATGTACTATATTTTATGTGGACCATCTGAAAAGGAGTCTGGGTATCCAGAAGCATATTCAAACTCTTTACTCCTGCCAGAAATGTCTCACTCTGCGGCAGATTAATTTGAGAATCTAAAGAGTGTACTGAAATGGTTTGGAAATGATAAGGAACTACTGTACTAAAATAATGCAATTTAATGCCAAATAAAATAGAGAAACTAATTCTGTTGGAAATAGCCCACTGAACATTTGGGATAGTGCGGCATGTATTTCCAAATGTAATCTCTTCTCAATTGCAGTATTCTCTCTAGCACAAGATAATAGCTTATTTTCTATAGATAAAATATAGAAATGTAATACGTTTTGTGTTTAAAAAAAATCCAACTACAACTTAGTGATTGGTGTGAGGAGTCCCTGTGATTGGTCAAAAGCATCTCATCTATTTCTCTGCTACAGACATGCTGGCTCAAGTTGGGACCACCTCCTGTCTGTGCGGCAGGCAGTCTAGCAGTTAGAGCTTTGGGCCAGTAACACAAAGGTTGCTAGTTTGAATCCCTGAGATGAGAAGTTGAAATATCTGTCTATGTGCCCTTGAGCAAGGCACTTAGCCCTAATTGCTCCAGTGTTGCTGTTGATAATGGCAGTGACCCCTCTTTCTGAGGGTGTCTCTGGTAGAGTGGGATATGCAAAAACACATTTCCAATTAATACATACTTGTACATGTGTGAAATACGACAAATATAAGCACCCACCAAATAATTATTATTACTCGTGCCTTAATTACCTCAATAGTAGTTGAACTTTGAACCGGGCCCTGTGAAGTGAGCTGGAGGCCACACTGGTACCTAGAGGAGTAGCGGCCAAGAGCGTGCTAACGAGGTGTGTTGTCTCAGTGGTGGGTCTGGTCTAGGCTCCCAGCGGAGAGAATGAGAGCTGTGCTCTGTTTCATATGAGGGTTTAATAGTTCTAATGACTACATGAGGCCAGTTAATAGTCAGCAGGTTAGTGAGGAGGGTACCCACCCATCCTCTTAATATGAATGATTGACAGGCAGGAGGCAAAGGTCACATGCTCTTTTTAAGACACATCCCACAACTTTCCCAAAAATCTCTATCAGCTTTAGGATTATCATCCTGACTAGACGACACGTTCACACGTTCACACTATAACTGTCCATAGAAGGGAAACTAGCACGCATGAATTCTTCGTTGTTGAGACAGTTTTGAGACAATTTCCCTTTTATGTGCTGTACCATGATATTTTACTTTCTTTGCAGTGTTTACAGGAAGGCTTTGCATTTATTTTCTTGTTCTGCCACAGCCCTTTCTCTTGCTACTGTTTGGTCGAGACGTTCCGCCTGTGTGTCTTGTGATTGGTCGAGACATCCCGCCTGTGAGTCTTGTTATTGGTCAAGACATCCCGTCGGTGAGTGTTGTGACTGGTCGAAACGTCCGCCTGCGAGTCTTGTGGTTGGTCGAGACATCCCGCCTGTGAGTCTTGTGATTGGGTGCAATAAAAAGAAAGAAAGAAAAAGACATGAGGGCAAAAGGGTAGAAGCCACCAACATCCTGTTTGTTCAGGAGTGACTCCCAGGGCTAAAATCCTGTTTGTTCAGGAATGACCCCCAGGGCTAAAATCCAGGTTTTTTTTCAGGAGTGTCCCCCAGGGCTAAAATCCTGTTTGTTCAGGAATGACCCCCAGGGCTAAAATCCAGGTTTTTTTTCAGGAGTGTCCCCCAGGGCTAACATTCTGTTTGTTCAGGAATGACCCCCAGGGCTAAAATCCAGTTTTTCTTTCAGGAGTGTCCCCCAGGGCTAACATTCTGTTTGTTCAGGAGTGACCCCCAGGGCTAACATTGTGTTTGTTCAGTGAGTGACCCCCAGGGCTAACATTCTGTTTGTTCAGGAGTGACCCCAGGGCTAATATAATTCTGTTGTTCAGGAGTGACTCCCAGGGTCTAAAATCCTGTTTGTTGCAGGAGTGACCCCCAGTGCCTAACATTCTGTTTGTTCGGAGTGACCCCCAGGGCTAACATTCTGTTTGTTTCAGGAGTGACCCCAGGCTAACATCCGTTTTGTTCAGGAGTGCTCCCAGGGTAAATCCTGTTTGTTTCAGAATGAACCCCAGGGCTAACATTCTGTTTGTTCACGAGTGACCCCAGGGCTAACATGCCCGTTAGTTCAGGAGTGACCCCCAGGGCTAACATCCATTGAGTTTCAGAGTTGATGACCCCAGGCCTAACATCCCGTTTGTTCAGGAGTGACCCCCAGGGCTAACATCCCGTTTGTTCAGGAGTGACCCCCAGGGCTAACATCCAGCCTAGACTAAAGGAAAAAGACTGCTCAGAAAAACAAATTTTCTAACAATTTCCTTAGAGACAGTAGGGTGCTGCAAGTACACTCCTTGAAATGAGGGGGGTAGCTTGTTCAATTGTTTTTGACATAATCTTCATGGCCACAAAATACTTACCCATTCTGGAAAAGAATGGTGAATGTTTGCAAAAACTGMTCTTAAAGTTTAGTGAACTTCCTCAGAGGGAAACCATGGGTCACAGTGTACTCTCTACTTGACAACACTGACATTTCCTATTTGGTCAAATCTGAATTGTGATATTATTTTGCACAAGAATGACAGAAAGCTGTTAAAGAAAACATTCCTCAGTGAACAGCTGTTGTAAAGTGTGTCCCCTCCCAGACTGTCGACAAGGGGTGTGCTAGTGGTCTGAGACAGATGTTATTGATGACAGGGAGGAAGAAGTTCCCGTCCAACTGTAAACTATAGACCATTCCTGATGGGGATCTCTTAGCTGATAAAGACTATGTTTACCCAATGTGTTATTAGTAAACTAGTAAACTTATCTGGGCCGTCTTCAGACCTATTGAACCTTACGCTCTGTGGCTGGAGTATAGGCAACACATGGTGCTAGGTGTTCATCGAGACGGTACAAGGAGAACTCTGTAGGACCTGGTCATTTTATTGCTGACGAGGAACAAGCAGGGCCACCATGCTGTTCAGCATTATGAGTGGGGAGGAGAATCCCCWCCCTATTTATTCTCCATTGTTTACTGAGACTGCATGGTCCTTTTGGTTCAAGATGCCCTTTGGACAGGATCAAGGTTTTTTTCCAGACTGTTTTTTTGGCACAAACACACACACATCTGCATTTTCAACTCCTTACCTCCCACTTTGCCGATATGTACGAATGTGTAATTAATTAAACAACCCCTCTCAGATTGTTTAGACAATGACCAGTGGGCTTTTCACCAGCCCCTGTTGGCGGCTAAAGCAAGGCCAGTCCCTATTCTCCTTACATGTATCCCCTCTCTATCACAATGCAGACCTCCTCTGTTCAGCTTATCTGCCAAGCTTACATATTAATCTGTTCTCTCCTACTCCCTTCTTGGGGAGCCCCCATGCAAACCTTCATTTGCTGGTCATGTGCACCCATAGGAAGGGCGCGAACCAGACACAAAGTAACATAAAAAGAAGAATAGGGTCTGCCAGGCTGAAACTGAGCCTGAAAAGAGGCCATGGGAGATTAACAATTGTCCTCAGTGAAAGGGACGGTTAAAAGAAGGCATTGAGGGGCCTCCACAGCGATGTAGTCCAAGTCTCTAGTGAGCATGCTAACAGTGGTACTTGCGTTCTACCTGCCAGACAAACAGAGCCATGCTAATGCTAAACCAGGGCATGTGGGCCATCTGGCTGCTTGAGAGCAGGCATACAAGCACTCAGCCACTATAAGGAAGGTTTTGAGGGTGTTTGAAAACAGTGCATGTTCCTCCTAATACCATTGACCTCACATCTCTACCAGTAATGCCACTATCATCGTATCCTTCCAAAATCAACAGGTCATAGCTTACATTTTTTATATGATTTCCCATCCTGTCAATGGATGGAAAAGATTGAGATGAGTGGGAACAAACTGTTGCCGTACTATATGCGTCCTCAATGCATTTACAAGATCATTTTTCAGAGCTTAAAATGCACTCCTATCCATCAAGACATGACTTACTTGATAGTTCAAAGTGTTTTCAACTAGATCAAGTGCTTGCTTCAATATTGCAACGCCTTTAAACAGTGGTAATGGGTAGGGAGTTTTGATTGAAAAGTGAGTTATAGCTTTGTGAACTAAATAACATGGAATGCCTCAAACAGTTTAAGAGGGATTTTTGTTTCTGAACATTTTAATTCAACAAAGAACATGAAGGTACATATTTAGCGCTGACATTTTAGTTTTTTGTTTTGCCTAATTAATGTGAATGTGTTCTCTGAACAAAACAACCCTTCAAATATGAATTAGAACCCAAATATCCTAAGTGGAGCTATTAGGGAGCTTTTATCGTTTGATCGTAATGTTAGTGAAATATTTCTAATTTGAAGGTTTGTCTACTTGTCAGATAACAGAATACAGAATCAAGGAACATAAAGTGTTATTGATATATCTTATTTCACTCAGAAAACCTCATGATATCTGGATTGGCAAAGTCTTTTAGTAATACATTTCATTTATTTTGTTACGTTTTCTCTGCATTTTTATGTACAGACATAGGATCTTAATTTGATCACCCTGCTGCTGGAGAACTTTCCTGCAATGGAAAAGATTTTAAACTTCTGAAGTTTGTAATTTCCACTTTTTTCCACAATTTCAGACATGATTTTCCCTTATCAACCCCTACAAAAATGTCTATTAATTATAATCCACATTATAGTTCCCATTTCCTGTTGCTGCAGGATTATTTTCCTGCTGTAGCAAACTGACTCATATTAAGATCCTACATTTGTACACTGTAAAACCAAGTGTTTGGCATCTGAACACATAACTAAGCAATTTTCTGTAACACTTTAAACACGTTATAAGGCATTTCGAATTTTGATTAGACACAGTGTTTAGACTGTAAACCCCAGAACATGTTTATTTTTTGCAACACTTTTTAAACACATGAACGCGTTTATTCAGCACAAGGTGTTTAAGTTTTAAACATTAAACACTGGAGATGTTGTTTTTAACACTGTAGGGTGTAGAGCCGTATTTGGCAATTTCCCATCATGCCTTTCGAGTGAATGTGATAGATCAAATCAAATCTCAAATCAAATTTTATTGGTCACATACACGTGTTTAGCAGATTTTATTGCGGGTGTAGCAAAATGCTTGTGTTTTTAGCTCTGACAGTGCAGTAATATCTAACAAGTAATATCTAACAATTCCACAACATACACCCAATACACACAAATCTAAGTAAAGGAATGGAATTAAGAATATACAAATATATGGACGAGCAATGTCAGACTCACAGCTGTAATCGCTGCCAAAGGTGCTTCTACAAAGTATTGACTCAGGGGTGTGAATACTTATATAAATTAGATATTTATGTATTTAATTTTCAATAAATTTGCCAAAGTTTTGACAAATATTTTCACTTGTCGTTATGGGGTATTGTGTGTTGATGGGTCAGAGTAAAAAAAAAATGAATTCAGGCTATAACACAACAAATTGTGGAATAAGTCAAGGGGTATGTACTGTATACTATCTGAAAGCACTGTAGGTGTTCTCCTGGTTGGAAACTGACTGGAAAAAGCTGACTATCATGTTTAATCTTGCATTTTAAATGCCTGTGTTTAAGATGAGAACACAGTTTTAAACACTGATGTCAAGGTTATAAATGTGTTACATGTTTCATAGTTTTACAGTGGAGAGTAGCCTAATGGACTCAACTTTACTAAGGCTCTAGTCTAGAGAAAAGAGCGGTAACTCCTTGAAGTTTAATATCTAAATGGTAACTTTCTTATTAACAGACGAAAACTGAAATGTATGGCGATTAAATTCCATTTGTCTTGTGCAACAACATTATCAAACCAACTCCTTCAACATTCAGCACAACATCGACGGCCTCCAAGACGACCTTTGACCTTGATTCCTATCTCAGACTTATACTGGCACGTTGTTTCTCATCAAACCAGGGAACTCATTCTTTGTGGCTGCCACTGGCTTTAATTTTTTTAATTTAACTAGGCAAGTCAGTTAAGAACAAATTCTTAATTACAATGACAGCCTACCTCGGCCAATCCCGGACGACGCTGTGCCAATTTTGTGCCGCCCTAYGAGACTCCCAATCACGGCCGGATGTGATACAGCCTGGATTCAAACCAGGGACTGTGGTGTCGCCTCTTGCACTGAGATGCAGTGCCTTAGACCGCTGCGCCACTCGGGAGCCCTACATGCTGACTATTGCTAATTCATTCACACTTTACTACTGTTGGGCCCTGGTGGGTTATTGGGCCATTACTGGGCCGTGCTGGCCACCCTGGAGCGGCTGAAAGCTGTGGTTTGTTGTGCTGCTAATTACACTCAACAAAAATATAAACGCAACATGCAACAATTTCAAAGATTTTACTGAGTTACAGTTCATATAAGGAAATCAGTCAATAAAAATCAATTAATTAGGTCTTAATCTATGGATTTCACATGAATGGGAATTCAGATATGCATCTGTTGGTCACAGATACCTTTAAAAAAAAGTAGGAGCATGGATTAGAAAACCAGTCAGTATCTGGTGTGACCACCATTTGCCTCATGCAACCTGACACATCTAATTCGCATAGATGGCTGTTGATTGTGGAATGTTGTACCATGCCTCTTCAATGGCTGTGCAAAGTTGCTGGATATTTGCGGGAACTGGAACATGCTATCGTACACATCGATCCAGAGCATCCCAAACGTGCTCAATGGGTGACATGGTGAGTATGCAGGCCATGGATGAACCTGGATATTTTCAGCTTCCATTAATTGTGTACATGTCCTTGCGGCATGGGGCCGTGCATTATCATGCTGAAACATGAGGTGATGCAGCRGATGAATGGCACTACAATGGGCCTCAGGATCTCGTCACAGTATCTCTGTGCATTMAAATTGCCATTGATAAAATGCAATTGTGTTCATTGTCCGTAGCTTATTCCTGCCCATACCATAACCCCACCGCCACCATGGGGCACTCTGTTCACAACGTTGACATCAGCAAACCGCTCGCCTACACAACTCCATACATGCTGTCTACCATCTGCCTGGTACAGTTGAAACATGGATTAATCCGTGAAGAGCACACTTCTCCAGCATGCTAGTGGTCATCGAAGGTGAGCATTTTCCCACTGAAGTCAGTTACGAAGTCGAACTGCAGTCAGGTCAAGACCCTGTTGAGGACGACGAGCACACAGATTATCTTCCCTGAGACGGTTTCTGACAGTTTGTGCAGAAATTCTTTAGTTGTGCAAATCCACAATTTCATCATCTGTCAGGGTGGCTGGTGTCAGACGATCCCGCAGGTGAAGAAGCCGGATGTGGAGRTTYGGGGCTGGCATGGTTACACATGGTCTGCGGTTTTGTGGCTGGTCGGACGTACTGCCAAATTCTCTAAAACAACATTGGAAGGTTGCTTATGGTAGAGAAATTAACATAAAATTCTCTGGCAACAGCTCTGGTGGACATTCCTGCAGTCAGTATGTCAATTGCACGCTCCCTTAAAACTTGAGACATCTGTAGCATTGTTGTGTGACAAACTGCACATTTTAGAGTGGCCTTTTATTGTCCCCTGCATGCTGTTGAATCATCTTCTTGATATGCAACACCTGTCAGGTGGATGGATTACCTTGGCAAAGGAGAAATGCTCACTAACAGGGATGTAAACAAATTTGCGCACAAAATTTGAGAGATATACACTTTTTGTGCATATGGAGCATTTCTGGCATCTTTTATTTCAGCTCATAAAACATGGGACCAACACTTTACATGTTACGTTTATATTTTGGTTCAGTATATATTGTGTTTCTGCTGAATTAGTCCTCTTAAATGACTTATGTTGCATGTGCTGAGACCAGGGGACCAAGGGTCTGTTCAGGAATGTTACAAAGTTAGGCCGTTCAGATATACTATTCGTGGAATTTCTACCTGCAATGTTTGGTATGTTGCACACTCCTGAACGCAACCCAGATCCTGGTCATGTGTATATTATTTGTTCAGAATGCAGTTACTGTCTCAATCTGAATACACTCATATTCCAATGGCCGCAAAAACTGTTTACAAAGACTTTCATTAAAAGCTGATGATCAGGTGTTTATCTGTTCTGACTGATGAAACCTAATAGCAAAACTTAATGAACAAGATAATTAAAGTATTTTTTGGGATGTACAACAACAGTACGGCCAAAAGAAACTCAAAGACTCAAAGAAACATATTTGTGTCACTGCACCATGGTGTTACTCACTGCACCATGGTGTTACTCACTGCACCACGGTGTTACTCACTGCACCACGATGTTACTCACTGCACCACGATGTTACTCACTGCACCACGATGTTACTCACTGCACCACGATGTTACTCACTGCACCACGGTGTTACTCACTGCACCACGGTGTTACTCACTGCACCATGATGTTACTCACTGCACCATGGTGTTACTGCACCATGATGTTACTCACTGCACCATGATGTTACTCACTGCACCATGATGTTACTCACTGCACCATGGTGTTACTGCACCATGATGTTACTCACTGCACATGATGTTGTATCCTGCACCAATGATGTTTACTGCACCATGAATGTTATCACTTGCTGACATGATGTTTACTCACTGCACATGATGTTACTGCACCTGATGTTACTCGCTGCACCATGGTGTTATCACTGCACCATGGTGTTACTCGTGCACCATGATGTTATCACTGCGCCATGGTGTACTACTGGCCATGGTGTTATCACTGCGCCATGATGTTACTGCCCATGATGTTACTGCACCATGATGTTACTAGCACCATGATGTTACTCGCTGCAACATGATGTCACTGCACAATGATGTTACTCACTGCACCATTGTTTGTTACTCACTGCACCATGGTGTTACTGCACCATATGTCTCACTGCACCATGGTGTACTCACTACACATGTGGTACTCACTACACCATGGTGTTACTGCACCATGATACTCTGCACATGACGTTACTCGCTGCACCATGATGTTATTCGCTGCACCATGATGTTACTCGCTGCACCATGATGTTACTCGTGCAGCCATGATGTTACTCGCTGCCACATGATGTTACTCACTGCACCATGATGTTACTCACTGACCATGATGTTACTCACTGCACCATGACGTTACTCACTACACCATGGTGTTACTGCACCATGACGTTACTCGCTGCACCATGACGTTTATCGCTGCACCATGATGTTACTCGCTGCACCTGATTGTTACTCGCTGCACCATGATGTTCTCGCTGCACATGATGTTACTGCCTGCACCATGATGTTACTCACTGACCATGATGTACTCACTGCACCATGATGTTACTCCTGCACCATTGTGTTACTCGTGCACCATGATGTTACTCGCTGCACCATGATGTTATCGCTGCACATGATGTTCTCGCACCATGATGTTACTCACTGCACCATGGTGTTACTCACTGCACATGGTGTTACTCACTGACATGGTGTTCCTCACTGCAATGATGTTCTCACTGCACCATGGTGTTACTCACTGCATCATGGTGTTACTGCACCATGTGTTATCACTGCACCATGACGTTATCACTGCACCATGACGTTACTCGCTGCACACCATGATGTTACTCGCTGCACCAATGATGTTACTCACTGCGCCATGATGTTACTCACTGCACCATTGTGTTACTCGCTGCACCATGATGTTACTCGCTGCACCATGATGATACTCGCTGCACCATGATGTTACTCCTGCATCATGATATTACTCGTGCACATGGTGTTACTCACTGCACATGGTGTTACTCATGCACCATGTGTTACTCATTGCACCATGATGTTATCACTGCACCATGATGTTACTCGCTGCACCATGATGTTACTGCACCATGATGTTACTTGCACCATGATGTTACTCACTGCCATGGTGTACTCACTGCACCATGGTGTTACGCACCATGACGTTACTCACTGCACCATGATGTTACTGCACCATGATGTTCTCACTGCACATGATGTTACTCACTGCACCATGATGTTACTCCTGCACCATGATGTTACTCACTGCACATTGTGTTCTCGTGCACCTTTGTTACTCGCTGCACCATGTGTTACTCACTGCACCATGATGTTACTCACTGCACCATTGAGTTACGCGCTGCACATGATGTTACTGACATGGTTCTCACTGCACCATGATGTTACTCACTGCACCATGGTGTTTACTCACTGCACCATGGTGTTACTACACTGCACCATGGTGTTACTCACTGCACCATGTGTTGCTCACTGCACCATGGTGTTGCTCACTGCACCATGGTGTTACTCACTGCCATGGTGTTACTCCACTGACCATGGTGTTACTCACTGCACCATGGTGTTACTCACTGCACATGGTGTTACTCACTGCACATGGTGTTATTTCACTGGCATGATGTTACTCACTGCGCCATGGTGTCTCACTGGGCATGGTGTTACTCACTGCGCCATGGTGTTACTCGCTGCGCCATGATGTTACTCGCTGCGCCAAGATGTTACTGCACATGATGTTACTCACTGCACTGATGTTACTGCACCACGATGTTACTCGCTGCACCATGATGTTACTCGCTGCACACATGATGTTACTGCACCATGATGTTACTGGCACCATGATGTTACTTCACTGCACATGGTGTTACTCATGCACCATGATGTTACTGCACATGAAGGTGTTACTCACTGCACCGATGATGTTACTGTCACTGCACATGTATCTGCACCATGATGTTACTCGCTGCACCGCATGATGTTACTGCACCATGATGTTACTAGCAGCCATGAGTGTTACTGCCTGCCAACCATGATGTTACTCACTGCACCATGATGTTACTCACTGCACCATGGTGTTACTCACTGCACCACGGTGTTACTCGCCGCACCACGGTGTTACTCGCCGCACCATGGTGTTACTCGCTGCACCATGGTGTTACTCGCTGCACCATGGTGTTACCCGCTGCACCATGGTGTTACTCGCTGCACCATGGTGTTACTCGCTGCACCATGGTGTTACTCACTGCGCCATTGTGTTACTGCACCATGATGTTACTCACTGCACCATTGATTTACTGCACCATGATGTTACTCACTGCACCATGATCTTACTGCACCATTGTGTTACTGCACCATGATGTTACTCACTGCACCATGATGTTACTGCACCATGATGTTACTCACTGCACCATTGTGTTACTGCACCATGATGTTACTTGCTGCACCATTGTGTTACTGCACCATGGTGTTACTCACTGCACCATGATGTTACTCGCTGCACCATGGTGTTACTCACTGCACCCACTGTGTAACCACTGCATCAGTTATTATAGAATATCACAAAGGTGTAATCCAGGGCTGTTCAGTGTTGGTCATTGTGCCGGAGGATTGTGCTGCTCTTCAGACACCAGCACCAGGGTAAGCCTACACGAAACACATACTTTATTTTAAGTGTTTCTAAATCCCCTATGGGAAAAATGAAGGGTGGAAAAAYGATTTTTGACCGCTGTGGGACTCTATCACAGATTACTGTGAAATAGACACAWATTACTTGTTCTAAATTCGTGACAGGCACACAAAAAAATCAACTTGACATGATTTTGTATCCAGTGTGTCACGTAGAGTAGGCCAGAAGGCTATACTGGAAAACCTAACTTCTATCAAAATAAAAAGATGGCGGAGCCGCAGAAGTTCTTCTGTGCAAAGSTGTTTATTTACAAGGTGATTCCGGAACAAGAACAACAGTACTGCCATCAAACGTCTACCTTATGGGACAGCTTAAAACAATGCTGCCCCATCCACAGCTCGATMCAAAATGCCTCTCCATGAACTGAAAGAGAGGCTCCTTTTGTAGGGCTAGCCCCTCTCCTCAGAACAATTAACACTAATTAATTAAGCAATTAACTACACAAACCTACATTTTCCATGAACTAAACATACTAAAGGATATACATTGCAACACGGTTTTAAACAATATCACAACATAACATTTACAACATTACATCACTACTGACAGTATCTTTCAATATGCCCATATGCCCATTTACATTAATGAGCCATTTGGGACAGGCACTATAAAGTCAGCCCAATCCCTTAGYTCGGGTCCTTTTCCAGCATACCCGGAAGCTACAGAGATGGAAAGAGAGAGGAACAGAACGAACAAACAAAGCGCTCATCCACAACATTGATAAGTATAATAAATATTGCATATCTTAAATATGAACACTGACAAGTATGAAATGTATGTACCAAGACAGAAGTTAATTTGTGTGTCGACCCACATTGTTAACTTATCTTATAACGGAGCAGGGAGGAGTGATGAATGTGTGCGTGCGTTAAAGTACYAAATGCTGCCCGCGGCCAGTGACGGACTTCTACGTCACACAGTGCATTTCAATCCAACCCARAGGTTTATGTCTGTCCACACTAAAACGAGTACAGTAAATCCCATTCTGGTCATGATGACTTAGATGACACTGAGCATCTCAACTCCCGCAACACTNAGGTTTATGTCTGTCCACACTAAAACGAGTACAGTAAATCCCATTCTGGTCATGATGACTTAGATGACACTGAGCATCTCAACTCCCGCAACACTGGAAATCAAACGTGGTGTATGTGTTGTACACGGAGTGTACAAAACATGAGGAACACCTGCTCTTTCCATGACATGGACTGACCAGGTGAATCCAGGTGAAAGCTATGATCCCTTATTGATGTCACTTGTTAAATCCACTACAGTCAGTGTAGATGAAGGGGAGGAGACAGGTTAAAGAAGGATTTTTAATTGAGACATGGATTGTGTATGTGTGCCATTCAGAGGGTGAATGAGCAAGACAAAATATGTAAGTGCTTTTGAACGGGGTATGGTAGTAGGTGCCAGGCGCACTAGTTTGAATGTGTTAATTAAGAACTGCAATGCTGCTGGGTTTTTTCACGCTCAACAGTTTCCTGGATTGACTGTACTTGTCTTAGTGTGGACAGACATAAACCTCTTGATGGACCACATTGTCAGCCCTGCATGGTCAAGGAAGCTGAACAGCCCTGCAAGTCTGGGTTGGATTGAAATGCACTGTATACAAAATCATGTACCGTACAGGAAAAAGTTGACTTTTATGTGTGCCTATCACGAATTTAGAACAAGTAATTTGTGTCAACATGAGCCAGCATTAATGTGGAAGATATTCGAACACCTTGTAGAGTCATTGCCCTGACGAATTGAGTCTGTTCTGAGGGCAAAGGGGGTGCAACTCAATATTAGGAAGGTGTTCCTAATGTTTGGTGCATTGTATGTTGTGATGATATGAGGACACAATACAAGTATCTATTTATATTCAATAAAAAAAAAAATCTGATTTACTTTCAAATAGCTCAAGCTCTTTTTGAACAACGTTCAAGTATCTTGTGTGAACTGTATGAACAGGTAAAACATATGTCTACACACAATGGTGCTTTTTCAAACAGCCTTGTTATGTCCAAAAAACAGACTCTTTGAAGGGATTATATTCTCTGCCACCATTCCAAGCTGACCAACAACATGGTATCAGGTCTGTTTTGGGAGGAACTGGCGAGACCGTGGGGAAGAGAGAAAGTGTGGTATGGGGTGAATAATGAAAAAGAGGAGGGTCTTAAGAAATGAATTGAGGCACATTAGAGGCAACCTGCTGGGACTGTACCGCTAAGTAAGAGGGATTTTTTTTTATTTTATCCTCAATTTAGGCCAATGTCCTGGTCCTTGGTGCAGGGTAAGTAGTGTGGACCCTGTTCACTGGTGGGAGGGGCCTCACTCATTCTGCTGATTGGTGCTTCCCTCCCCTTGGGTATTTGAGAGTAGGCAAGCCCCCCCCACCCCACCACCACCACCACCACTCCACAGCCCCACAAACCACCATGACACCTTCCTTTCACCTCCCTGTGCCTCAGAGCAGTTCCCTCTTCCCCTGGCTCTCTCACTGAGACAGTTCTCCACATTGCCTGGATTAGAAACACTTTCACTTAGATCTATGTGGTTGCCCGACAGACAAAGAAACACTTGGGGACAGGATTAAAGGGATTAAAAGGGATTCACATATGTCCAGTTCAAACAATTGGTATTCAAAGCTTTACATTTTCAAATGGCACCAAGAGAGAGCAAAGAAGTTCAGCGCTTTTCTTTGCATTGCGGCACCTTTATGTGGGTCGGTTTCTTTTCTATTCCAACAGAGACATGGTGAATACACATTTTCAAAATGTTTTTTTTTTTTTTGGGGGGGGGGGGTTATTGCTGTGGAACACCAAGAAGAATATGAGATTGAGTTGTTTTGTGGCTGGTATTATGGGATGGATGATGCCTGTACCATGTACCATTACTCATTCAATTATTCCTCTCCTCCATGACAAAATACATGAGTATACCCCTTTGAAGATAGGAATTAGTCTCAATGTTATCTTAAACTCAATAATATGGTTCTCAGTGTTGTCTTAGGATACTTCATCACAGAGTTGGTTTAAATTATATTGAATTTAAGAGTTGCCTTCTGGACTTCAGTCATCTCTCTAATGATTGTATACAGTACATGTATGGGTTGACCTCCAATGTAATGTAGCTGAAATTATTAACTAAGTGATAATGGCTGGTTTCTACATACAATGTTGTCATTATTCTAGACACTAGCCTTTTCTTGGCAAKTTTTTCCATCAAAGTTTGCATCAACAAGTTCTCTAGTTCTAAGTCAACATTTCTGCAAGATACGATTCACTGATGTGTAAGCACTGCCATACATTCTGGTTGTAGGATATATTCATTTATTTTCAGGATCAAAAGTTAATGGACAACAACGATTGCATCATTCATGACTAGAGGATCTGTGTTATTATTATTATTAACATTTTACATATACTTTTTAAATCTATTATTCAGTTCACGTTTTCTGTTTTATGAATTGATCGACGTCCATCACAATATTGCTGATACTAATCACAAATTAAACATTATTATGAGGAGACATTATATTCCCAGAAAGTTATCTGATAAAAGGACTGAGATTCCTTTGTAGACTAATTTAAATGACGTACTTACAGCAACTAAACAAGCAGCCAAATGAAATGGCCTATAGCTAGCCCAATAAAAAAAATAGAAAATGTTCTGTATGAATTGAACAGATATTTAATTTAAACTATACACAATTCAAAGTTCGGAATGGTTGCAAAATATGCTATAAAGGCCTACCACATGTTCACATGAGCAATATCTCAGTCCCCGTCCGCGCAGGAGGCCTTTGCCTTTTGGTAGGCCGTCATTGTAAATAAGAATTTGTTCTTAACTGATTTGCCTACTTAAATAAAGGTTAAGATAAAATAAATAAAAGAATACATATTTAGGCCTAATGTAATATCAGTAGGCTATGCACGCGTAGAGTACATGCCTACTAAAACCAACCACCTGGGGAAACCGGGTTGCGATGCTATATTTGGGCAATTCATCTTCAAGTCGGTTAGGTTTCCATTCTGGAGGTGGTCTAATTTAACCTCCAAATGTAGTAAGCCCCGTAATGAGATTTTTATGGGTTAAAAGGGYAGGCCTACGTCCATATTTGTAGCAACAAGAATGAAAGCAGTAACTACAGGCTAATGATATAACATTGTTAATAATAATAATAGTTTTGGTTGTTATAATCAATTTAAACATATTTTCAACATAATAGAAAATCCTCTATTTAATAAAAAATTGCACTTCGTCTATTTGTGTGAAAAATGTGTATAACTAAATGGAAACCACATGTAGTTTTTGATTGGAAGTTTCATAGCCTATTCTGTTGCAGTGGTGCATCATGCCTYCTGGCCCATTCCAGGTCCAGCTTGGCCTCTGATCGGGATAACTCTTTTTGGCTGTCATACGTGGCCTATAATTGTGATGGTAGAATGAATTCCTATCCAATCTGAATGTCATGTTATGGCAGGTGTGTACTTAAGGCGGAAGGACATTGTATAACACTACAATCAGCAGAGAACATATAGCCTATGTTATGTGGATTCCTGCATGGTTGAGAACAGTGAGAGACGCCAAATTTGTCATTATAGCACGTTGTAGTGATAGCATCTTATATATTATTTTATCTAATTGATGTAAAAGGAGTGTGAGAGGCTACCTTATTTTGCTTTTATCAAATTCTAAATCAATATATTTTCACGAAGTTCAGGTTAATTGCTGAGTAGACTTTGAATCGATGTTCTTATTAGTTAGCTAAATAAAGGTTAAATCAATTATTTAAAAAAAACATATAGTCTTATTAGGCTATTAATATGGTATTATGGGATTTATAATATTCTGCTGCTCGTGCACAAAGATCACGCTGGTTGCGCGTCCCTCATTGATAGTCTACCCTAAACCGCAGCGAAAACTCATCAATGTTATTCCCCCTCTCGACAGCACGACAAAGTTAAATTGTGGATGGACTGCAAATGAACATTTTCTAGCGATGCACATAATATATTAGCCGATCCCATACACGCAATCACTAAAACACRATACATGACTAAGTTACACCACTTTAAATTTTCCAGAATATGAGTGATAAACTGTTTTAATAAAAGCGTTACAAAAATACATGACAAAATGAAGCTGATGAAACAATCATTTCAGACTAACGCATTATTATTTCTAGAAAGCAGCAGAGTGTTTTCAAATTGTCTTGGTTTCAGATGATCCAGGATTGAAGTATTCCCCCTGCGGTGGCATTAGAATGAATAGGAATAAATGTCCCTTTGGTCAACGGGACAGTCAAAGCACACCGCCCTGTATAATGGGGACGTCATCCTAACAAGACCATTATTATCAATAGGAGGGTTCCTTTTGTTCCCCTTCTCAACCGCACTATAAATACTCGGAGCAGTCTTTTACCCCACCACAGAGCAAGAAGAGGTGCACCCCCGGGATAAGATTACGCGCAGCTATCCGGCCAACAAGCCCAGTGCGTCCATTCATGCCCTCATAGACCTCCATCCCAAAAAGAGGACCAAACTCAAACGACAGAAGCAGGTGATCGAGTGTGACTTAAAAATAGAGGCAGAGACAGAGGGAAGCAGCGATCTCCTACCCAAACCGAGCTAATAAAATGCATTCCGACTCCAGCTCGAGCAGATCTTCCTCACCAGACGTGGATGGAATGTATCTCCGAGACCACCTCAATTCAGTGTCCTCGGCGCAGAACGAACTCCTCCAGAAGATGACGAGCGAGCATCTTTCCAGGCACGGGGAAAAGACGTCATCTGGCGGGAGCAAGTACAAACTCAAGAAGCAGGTGACCGAGCAAGAGATTCAGCATCTGAGGCTGAAAATCAACGGGCGGGAGCGCAAGAGGATGCACGACTTGAACCTGGCGATGGACGGCCTCCGGGAAGTTATGCCTTACGCACACGGTCCGTCTGTGAGAAAGCTGTCGAAGATTGCCACTCTCCTGCTCGCCAGAAACTACATCCTGATGCTCAACAGCTCCATGGACGAGATGAAAAGGCTGGTTGGAGAAATCTACGGCGGACATCATTCTGCGTTCCACTGCGGGACAGTGAGCGGGCACTCTGGCAACCCGGCGCATCAGGTGCATCCGCTGCTCGGGAGCGCGCTGTCCTCGTCCACATCCTCTACCCTCACCACCACTTTACCTGGACTTACCTCCATCCGAGCGCCTCACTCCTTAATGAAGAGTGCCCCTGCACACCCTCTTCAGCTCGGCAGCGGCTTCCAACACTGGGCAGGTTTACCATGCCCGTGCCCCATATGCCAAGTACCGCCACCCCCTCATATTCCTATCAGTTCAGCGGGACTGACGAGACTTACAAGCGGAAACAAGGATGTGATGAAGTAATTCGGGACTTCCAATACAGAATGGTGTCAAGATGTACACTACAGTAAATTATGAATTGGACATGAAGAATTGACCTCCATGCATGCATTGTATGTCTGTTTATTTGTTTTGCGTATGCGAACTCCTCCTTGTAACAAAGACCCTGTGAAAATAGTTTTTTCACGGTAAAAATGTAGCTGTTTATTTGGTGTCACTAGAGAAGCATTCATGCTATGTAAATATGTTTCTTACAAGACGCTCTGTGAAATAACCTAAAGCATTAAGCTGGAAATGTCTGAATTTGACCTTATGTTTGGAGAGCATTAAGCTGGAGATGTCTGAATGTGACCTTATGTTTGGAGAGCATTAAGCTGGAGATGTCTGAATGTGACCTTATGTTTGGAGAGCATTAAGCTGGAGATGTCTGAATGTGACCTCATGTTTGGAGAGCATTAAACTGGAGATGTCTGAATGTGACCTCATGTTAGGAGCACTGTAGCTGATCGTAGCACAAATACCTGCTCACCCGAAAGGGTGAAAAAAGTTGCATGCAGATTTAATATGTTTGTTTTGGCATCATTTGTGAAAGTGAAGAATGCCCTTTCCTTGTAACAAGGATGGTGAAATCGCATTCTACAGTGTATGAAAATTGTATGATTTATATATTAAGTTCGGGAAAGGTTGAAATAATATGGCTCTTGATGACTCCATAGAATTCTGAAAATACTTTTAGTTTTGCGGTGGCGTTATTGTCCATATGTTGAACTTCTTTAGCATGGCTGCATGATTGTTTTGCTGGAAATAATGTTTTATGTCCGGACACCCCTCGTCTTTATTTTTGTATTGATGACTAATGAAATATTTATTATTGCCCAGTGTTCCTGGATGAAATGTCAATAAAACTGATATAATGAATCATGTATGCTGCATTGCCTGTCCATACCATGTCAGGATGTATCTAACATAGCCTCAATTAAGGACATTTATTCCTGTCGATTATTTATTCATAGATTTAAAGTCTAAATATACGTCTGGTTATTTATTCATAGATTTAAAGCCAAGTCTAAATATACGGTTTGGTTTTTATTCATAGATTTAAAGCCAAGTCTAAATATATGTTTCTTATTTATTCATAGATTTAAAGCCAAGTCTAATATACATGTGGTTATTTATTCATAGATTTAAAGCCAAGTTTAAATATATGTTGCTTATTTATTCATAGATTTAAAGCCAAGTCTAAAAATACATTTGGTTATTTATCATAGATTTAAAAGCCAAGTCTAAATATACGTTTAGTTATTTATTCATAAATTTAAAAGCCAAGTCTAATATACGTTTTGGTTATTTATTCATAGATTTAAAGCCAAGTCTAAATATATGTTGCTTATTTATTCATAGATTTAAAGCCAAGTCTAAATATACCTTTGGTTATTTATTCATAGATTTAAAGCCAAGTCTAATATACATTTGGTTATTTATCCATATATTTAAAGCCATGTCTACATATAGGTTTTTGTTATTTATTCATAGATTTAAAGCCATGTCTACATATATGGTTTGTTATTTATTCATAGATTTAAAGCCAGAGTCTAAATATCCAATTTGGTTATTTATTCATAGATTTAAAGCCAAGTCTAAAATATCATTTGGTTTTTATCCATATATTAAAAGCCATGTCTAATATAGGTTTTGTTATTTATTCATAGATTTAAAGCCATGTCATATAGTTTGGCTTATTTATTCTTATTTAAAGCATGTCTAAATATAGGTTTAGATCTAGTAGCCTATGGAGGCCTTGAGTGATTGGAATCATGCTGTATGTCAATAATGCCTGAATTGTAATGTAACTATGTAGACCTAACTTATCTAGACTATATAAAATGTTTGTACACAGTCTATAGATATTTTAGATCCACATAAGAGGAAGGGCAAAAACTGCTTAACAAAGTAGGATACTTGCTAACTTTTATTTGTTTCTGTTAATTCATTGTGGTGAGGTGAGAGCAAAGTATTTGTTTTTCAGGTTGGCAATATAATATCCAGTGCAGTTAGTAATGTTTACAAGTGGGCCTATTATAATCTGTTGTATGAATGTCCACTACATTTCACAGGTGCAGAAGTAGTTCTGAATACACATTACACCCAATGGTTTTGTTTTGGCAACTAACACCAGGAGAAACGTTGGTTATCTGGCAGTATCTGCAGAACATGTGTGGGCATAGTCCTTGATTGCCTTTGGAGTTTTCTACCCTATATATATATATATGATGTAATACTTATCGTAACATAATTAAGAAAAACATAAGCATCTTATTAGACCTGACTAGCAGGTCAGAATCCACATTTGAGCCATTATTGACATTGATCTATATATACTGTATGTAGCCTACATAGATAAACTATTTTTATAGAATGAATTATACAAAATCCTCATGTTTGCATTATATAGTGATTTTTTTTGTGTTGACAGAAATGTTAAGAGAGAGCATTGATCTAAACACCAGATAATGAAGAATAATGCACAATAGGCCTACATTTTAGGATTAACTTTCCCAAAATAATATGTCTCCAACTTGTCAACATTAGCAGGGCATGTATCCTGAACTAGCCAACACCACCCACACTTCCAACGGTTGATATTAGGCAAAGTCTTAATATAACAATAACTCAACAATTTCAGTTCATTTAAGAAAATCACTCAATTTAAAGAAATTCATTAGGCCTTAATCTATGGATTTCCCATGACTGGGCAGGGAGGCAGCCATGGGTGGGCCCCGGGAGGGCATAGGCCCACCCACTTGGGAGCCAGGCCCAGCAAATCAGAATGAGTTTTTCCCACAAAAGGGCTTTATTACAGACAGAAATACTCCACAGTTTCATTAGCTGCCTGGGTGGCTGGTCTCAGACGATTCTGCAGGTGAAGAAGCCGGATGTGGAGGTCCTGGGCTGGTGTGGTTACACGTGGTCTGCAGTTGTGAGGCCGGTTGGACGTACTGCCAAATTCTCTAAAATGAGTGGCCTTTTATTGTCCCCAGCACACGGTGAACCTGTGTAATGATCATGCTTTTTAATCAGTTTCTTGATATGCCACACCTGTCAGGTGGACGGATTATTTGGCAAAGGAGAAATGCTCACACTAACAACATTTGAGAAAAACAAGCATTTTGTGCAAATGGAACATTTCTGGGATATTTTATTTCAGCTCTTAAAACATGGGACCAACACTTTACATGTTGAGTTTATATTTTTGTTTAGTATATGTAAATATATTTAAATGTCCTATAGGCCTACAGATGTAGGATCTTAATTTGAGCCAGTTAGCTACAGCAGGAGAATGATCCTGCAGCAATATGAAATGTGAATTATTATGTGGAATATAATGAATGGATATCGTTGTTTGGGTTGACACATTTTTTGTTAGGTCAAATCAAGTCTGAATTTTCAAAGTGGAAATTACAAACTTTGGAAGCCTTTTTAAAAGTTGAATACACTACAAGTTAGGAATTCCTGCAGTGCAGGAACATTCTCAGTAACCAAAGAGTGATCAAATTAAGATCCTACATCTGTATATTTTAAACAAATACATTACTAATACGACATATTTCTGATCATACAATGTGCTTAATAAATTATTTCATAATTCGATGGGATGTTATGGAACTGTTGAGTCCTAAAACAAATGCTACATGAACCTCCATGGGATCAGAAAACGCTTTGGCAGGTCCCTGGAGTCCTTTCACCGGCGCATTGCACATCAGATAGGCATAAACAGATTGTGTTTGTGGAGATTACAAGTGAATTGTTCCTGGGGGAATGGGGGACGAAACACATCAGAAGGCTGGTTCGGATTACAGGATCCTATACGCAAAAGATTATGCATTCAGTTGCCATTCTTCGAGCATGTAAATGAGCCAGTAAGCCTTTTGTAACTTTGTTATTGGAAAGCTCAAATTCTTTCCTCATAGTGTGCTGTAGGTTGGGAGAGTGAAAGGGGGAGTTTTTAAATTTTACACTTTGTCTTAAGGATACAAACAGTTACGGTTAGACTGTCCATGCCAKATGGGGTTTATATCGATGGTTGCAATGCCCCATCAAGAAGAAGCGTTTAAATATTCTGTTCTAAAGATTGTGCCAGAGAAGAGATGTTGCCTGGCAATAATCTTGAAACATGGTCAATTATCATGCAGTATAAGCACATTGACAGTCCAGCGGTGTGAGAAAAATGTGCCAGCAAAATGTGCTTACCATAATCCGTTGGTCTGCACAGGCGTCTTAAAATGGTGATATTAATGATATCCATTGATACTATATGCCTGCTATAATGTTCTAGACATACTTTATGATGTAGTTCATAATATGTGCCGTTCTACCATCATTACTGCACTATGAGTAGTAACATTGCCCGTTCTCCAAATGGTGAGTTCACGTGCATGCACATTTTGTAAATGTTTCCAGAAAATATATTGGACTCATATGGATAATCTGACCATTGTACTGTATATAATAAAGAATTTAATCATGAATACATTTCAAACATATTGTGGGATTACCCGTGAGAAGCAACTACCTGGAGTCAACTTTCACTCAGACCCAGATGTGATGTTTAACCCTCAAGCTACCAACATATTTGGATTACCAACAAGAAAAAACTGTTGGAAAAAGAAAACATCATGGCAAAATATTAACATATTTCTCATCTTAACATACTTGGACTGTTATCTGAAATAAAATATAACCAGTTAAATTACAGGCAATTTGCATAAACAACAACATACATCTTCCCTTATGTGTAGTTTTCTTCAAAGTACAATCCACATTAGTACTAAAAAGCTGATTTAATACCATTTGATCATAGTATAATTTATTTTTCTCAATTTTGAAGAAAATATCAATTTTGCCATATTAATTTTGGTAAAAACTACTGCCATATAAAGGGGCAGTACACCAAAAATATACTTAATTTTATTGATATAAGCAATCCATTTATCCTGAGAGACAATGACCAAAAATATGGCTCAGTTTTCTTTATTTACTTACCCCACAGCAAATCAAATCAAATTGTATTAGTCACATGCGCAGAATACAACAGGTATTCTGTGAACTGGTTAACTGGTTTAATTGGTTATATTTTATTTCAGATAACAGTCCAAGTATGTTAAGATGAGAAATATGTTTATATTTTGCCATGATTGTTTATTTTTCCAACAGTTTTTTCTTACAGTGAAAAGCTTACTTACAAGCCCTTAAACAACAATGCAGTTTTAAGAAAATACCTAAAAAAAGAAAGAGATAAAAATAACAAATATTTAAAGCGCAGCAGTAAAACAACAATAGCGGGGCTATATACACAGGGGGCACCGGTGTTGAGGTAATTGAGGTAATATGTACATGTAGGTGGAGTTATTAACGTGACAATGCATAGATAATAACAGAGTGTAGCAGCAGCTTAGAAGGGGGGGGGGGGTAGCCATTTGATTAGATGTTCAGGAGTTTTATGGCTTGGGAGTAGAAGTTGTTTAGAAGCCTCTTGGACCTAGACTTGGCCCTCCGGTACCGCTTGCCGTGCGGTAGCAGAGAGAACAGTCTATGACTAGGGTGGCTGGAGTCTTTGACAATTTTTAGGGCCTTCCTCTGACACCACCTGGTATAGAGGTCCTGGATGGCAGGAAGCTTGGCCGTGGGGATTTCCTGATTTTCTTAGGCTGACAGAGTGAGACAGATAGAGAGTCACTGCACAACACCAACTATTCTATTGGTGCTTATTCAGAACCAGATGGATTGGGAGACTAAAAAGCCTTAAAACCACATAAGGGTCACTAAAGAACCAATGAGGAGGACTTTCATGCTCCCAAGTAATTTCTTGAAGGCTTTAAATCAAAAGACGACATGCAAACTATTCCCCTTCTTTTCAGCAGTGACAAATGTCCAGTCATCTTCAGTGGACACACCTGTTTGCTGGAAACACTCCACATTATACACTTTGAGAGTTGCCTTGTTAAAATCAGATTCCCCTCAAAGATCCCACACAATAGATCTGCATGTTAACAGTGCTGCTGGCTGGGAGCTGAAAGCTCTCTGTCAACGTAGGGCTTGTGCAGGGCAACACTGTGGCTGCAATTGAAAATACATTTATGTTGAATAAGGGGCATTGGCTGCATCAGAGGAGCTGCTGCCCCTTCAGTTGAATAAGGGACATTGGCTGCATCAGAGGAGCTGCTGCCCTTTCAGTTTAATAAGGGGCTTTGGCTTTATCAGAGAAGCTGCAGCCCCCTCATGTGAGTAAGGGGCATTGGCTACATCATAGGAGCTGCTGCCCCCTCAGTTGAATGTCTGGGGTCTGCTGTTCATTATGTCTGCCAGTTCCTGTGAACTCTGGGTCTCTCAGGGGTCTGAATTAGGTAGCAGATGCAGCAGCCATTGTCTCTCTGCCCCGGGGGAATGCCCCTGGGCCTGTCATCAGCTGATTTCAYAGACATGTAGCCAAAACAGAAAGCAGATTTTCATCATAAATTCATTTTGCCACAGCCATTAGTATCGGAGCTGATTTGCATGTTAATTGTACAGTTAGGGGTAATGTTGACGTTTCCCTTTGTCCAGGTTTGTTTGGAGGGAAAATGGACCTAAGAAATATGTTCTATGCTTTTTCAATTGTTGGGTTGGTCGCAATATCTTGTTTTCACAATTTAGAGGATTTGTAAAATAAAAAAAGAGTTTCATTGCTTATTTATGTACATGATCATAGTCTCATATAGTTATTTCTAATTCTCTCAGAGCCTGTCAGCATCAACAATTAACTCATGCAGCTCATCAACAATGTAACTCATGTAGCTCATCAATAATGTAACTCATGTAGCTCATCAACAATGTAACTCATGAGGCTCATCAATAATGTAACTCATGTAGCTCATCAACAATGTAACTCATGCAGCTCATCAATAATGTAACTCATGTAGCTCATCAACAATGTAACTCATGTAGCTCGTCAATAATGTAACTCATGTAACTCATCAACAATGTAACTCATGTAGCTCATCAACAATGTAACTCATGCAGCTCATCAACAATGTAACTCATGTAGCTCATCAACAATGTAACTCATGCAGCTCATCAACAATGTAACTCATGTAGCTCATCAACAATGTAACTCATGTAGCTAATCAATAATGTAATACATGTAACTCATCAACAATGTCACTCATGTAACTCATCAACAATGTAACTCATGTAGCTCATCAACAATGTTACTCATGTAACTCATCAACAATGTAACTATACATAAACTACTGCCGTACTGTAGTAGTAAGTGATTTTTACACACTGAACAAGCTAATATAGTCATTCTGGGTGTCAGCATCACTTGCATTTATGTGATTTTGGGAGAATTATGTTGATGATAAAAGGTATTGATACATCTGGAATGATTGGTAGCTACCTTTACAATGAAATAACGTATTATGCCAGATGTCTGAGACTTTTTCAACTGCAAAATGGGGGGATCGTCTCACTCAAGTCCATGGAACTAGTCAACTAGGCATATGCTAAAATAGCAGACTGTTTAAACACGTCCAACACAACATCCAAGTCGGCTTTGGTGTCAGTTATGTGTAAATACTGAAGAGAGAGAAGTCAAGCTATCGTTTCTGTGAGCAGTAATGTCCTCCCACAGTGTCTGACAGATGGCGTTCACTAGTTGGCCATAAATGACTGTAACAAAGTGTTTGTCTGTCTGCCAGTAGACTATGGTTAAGGGACTCCCTGGAAGAATGTTACTGTCCTGACACCGCTGAAAACAAACTGTCCTTGATTGACAACCACAGACCACCATGGYCCTCGTGCTTCCCCAACCTTCTGGCCAGAAAGGCTGATGGAGCAGGTGCAGAAAGGAGCGATATATCTGTTTAAATAATAGGCCACCACATGCTTAAAATGTGCCCTGAATAAAGCCACTCTCCATGACAATATTGGGAACATTTTGAACCTTTAACAAGATGTCTGTACTGTCTGTGTTCAATAAAGGGCATCAACAGGATGGTCTTTGCTGAGTGATTACCTGTAACTTCCCAAGATGTATTATCCAGATTAGAAAAAAAGATTTTCATCTTGTCCTTTTGTGCAAAGGATCCTCTTTCGAATGCAGCTCATTTCCAGGGATCATAGTACACTACGCGACTCATGATCACCTGAGTATCTGGCACCGTTATCAGTAGAGACAATCAAAAGAGTTTATTCATGTACCAAACTTTGTTTGTTGAAAGCATATCCTCATTGTCACAGTGTTGGACATTAATCCGACAGAGCATTAAGTCTCAGTGATCAATCGTGTGTGTTGAGTGAATCAGAGTAGACAGAAGGTGGAGCGACATTCCCCAGAGAGGAGAGAGGAGGGAGAAGGGGGGGGGGTGTTGCCTGTGGGTGGTGGTCTGTGTGCCAGCTCCTAGCTTGGTAGAGGGCATTGTGGCTCGGCCCCGCTCAGTAGGAAGTTGCTGTGTGACAAAGTGAAACATGGACGTGTGAGAAGCAAGCCAAGAACACAGAAGTTCAACAGATGCTGCAGAGAAAAAGAAGTCCATACATTTTATGGATGGGGGAAAATAGATTAAATTGTTTCAACCTTCCATTTTGAGGGTCTCCTACTAATCTAGGGTCCAGCATCTCCATAATCCTGAATCTAAGCTTGCTTAGAGCACTGGAAGACTGGGGAATATAATATGCTCAGTGATCCCTCAAATCTCCTACACAAGTCGCTATCATCTAAGACAGTGGTTCCCAAACTTTTTATAGCCCCGTACCCCTTCAAACATTCAACCTCCAGCTGCGTACCCCCTCTAGCACCATGGTTAGCGCACTCTCAAATAATGTTTTTTGCCATCATTGTAAGCCTGCCACACACACACTATACGATACATTTATTAAACATAAGAATGAGTGTGAGTTTTTGTCACAACCCGGCTGGTGGGAAGTGACTTATGGACCAGGGCACAAATATTAAAATAATGATTATCAATAAATTTGCTCTTTATTTAACCATCTTACATATAAAACCTTATTTGTTYWTTGAAAATTGTGAATAATTCACCACAGGTTAATGAGAAGGGTGTGCTTGAAAGGATGCACATAACTCTGCAATGTTGGGTTGTATTGGAGAGAGTCTCAGTCTTAAATCATTTTACACACACAGTCTGTGCCTGTATTTAGTTTTCATGCTAGTGAGGGATGAGAATCCACTCTCACATAGGTATGTGGTTGCAAAGGGCATCAGTGTCTTAACAGCGCAATTTGCCAAGGCAAGTTACTCTGAGCGCAGCCCAATCCAGAATCTGGCAGTGGCTTTTGATTAAATTCAATTTTCACAGAACCGCTTGTTGCAATTTCGTTGAGGCTCTCTTGTTCAGATATCGGTAAGTGGACTGGAGTCAGGGCATGAAAGGGATAACGAATCTAGTTGTTTGTGTCATCCGTTTCGGGAAAGTACCTGCGTAATTGCGCACCMAACTCACTGAGGTGCTTCACTATATCACATTTGACATTGTCCGTAAGCTTGAGTTCATTTGCACACAAAAAATCATACAATGATGGAAAGACCTGTGTGTTGTCCTTGTTAATGCAGACAGAGAAGAGCTCCAACTTCTTAATCACAGGATCAATTTTGTCCCGCACATTGAATATAGTTGCGGAGAGTCCCTGTAATCCTAGATTCAGATCATTCAGGCAAGAAAAAACATCACCCAGTCATGTGAGAAACTCGTCATCATGCAAGCGGTCAGCCAAGTGAAAATTATGGTCAGTAAAGAAAACTTTAAGCTCGTCTCTCAATTAAAGAAAACGTGTCAATACTTTGCCCCTAGATAACCAGCGCACTTCTGTAGGTTGTAAAAGCGTTACATGGTCACTGCCCATGTCATTGTACTGTGCAGAAAATACACGAGAGTTCAGGGGCCTTGCTTTAACAAAGTTAACCATTTTCACTGTWTTGTCCAAATCGTCTTCAAGCTGTCAGGCATTCCCTTGGCAACAAGAGCCTCTCGTGGATGCTGCAGTGTACCCAAGTGGTGTCGGGAGCAACTGCTTGCACGTGCGTTAGCACTCCACTATGTMTCCCTGTCATGGCTTTTGCACCATCAGTACAGATACCAATACGAGCAGCAGTTACATTTGGCTACATACAGACCGTTAGTGGAATTCCCGCGAGAGAGTAACAGTTAATGTGATTGGATATTAATTATATGGCTAGGCTACCTGTATTTGACATTGTGTTGTTAATTTTATTTTTGGCAGTGAAATGAGGCTACTCATGCAAGAAAAAAACCTCACCCAAATGTATAGCCCCGTTGGAAAATATTTTTTGAAAATGTGAAGATTTTATAGATATATGGCGTACCCCCTACGGCATTACTCGTACCCCAGTTTGGGAATACCTAATCTAAGACATCACATTGGGGCCGGGACCACAGGTACCTCTAGGACATACAGGAAATGAGAGATTATTTCCCATTAGGGAAGCATATGTATTTGTTTCCTGGAGGGGATATGATTTCAAAATAAATCAGAATGAACAGAATTGATACAGGGAATAGTTAATCACACACACAAAGGGTAGTCTGGGCCACTAATTAGGGGCCGAATGGCAGGGCCCTCTTGTAGCTCCTTCAGCTGACACAACCCATCGGCTCCTATAATAGGGAAGCTGTTTAGCAGGGAGACGGCTGATGCGCTGACAGCTTGGCAAAATATGCTTGTCTTAGTGCCACATGATGCTTATGGAAATGAGGCGGCTGCAGACGGGACCGTGAGGGTCCGTGATCAAACCGCATTGATGACAGTTTACCGTGAGGGTCCGTGATGAAACCATACTGACTTGATGACAGTTTACCGTGAGGGTCCATGATCAAACCACACTGACTTGATGACAGTTTACCGTGAGGGTCCATGATCAAACCACATTGACTTGATGACAGTTTAACCGTGGCGCGTCATGATCAAACCACATTGACTTGATGACAGTTTACCGTCAGGGTCCATGATCAAACCACATGACTTGATGACAGTTTACCGTGCGGGTCCATGATCAAACCACATTGACTTGATGACAGTTTACCGTGAGGGTCCATGATCAAACCACATTGACTTGATGACAGTTTACCGTCAGGGTCCATGATCAACCACATTGACTTGATGACAGTTTACCGTGCGGGTCCATGATCAAACCACATTGACTTGATGACAAGTTTACCGTGAGGGTCCATGATCAAACCACATTGACTTGATGCACAGTTTACCGTGAGGGTCCATGATCAAACCACATTGACTTGATGACAGTTTACCGTGAGGGTCCATGATCAAACACATTGACTTGATGACAGTTTACCGTGCGGGTCCATGATCAAACCACATTGACTTGATGACAGTTTACCGTGAGGGTCCATGATCAAACCACACTGACTTGATGACAGTTTACCGTGCGTGGAAAGTTAAAGCATTCAGAGCTTCAGAGAGAGAGGGCTGTCGGCTCAGTCGTGTTTCTATCAAAGAATCAGAGCTTATTAGCAGAAATGCGCCAACACCACAGTCCGTACTCACCCTCATCTCACTTAACTCCATCTCAGAAGTCTTTTGGCAGAGCGGCAGTTGGCAAGCTTCACCAAATTAATCACATGCCAAAGCGAGTCTGTCACAGTTGGTGACTTTGATACATTTGATACGGACAGACAGCTTGCCACAAGAAACACATGTACATACACGTCAACACATTGGAATGAGTTGGAAATGCTGTTTTTAAAGGGGAAGGTAATAGATTAACATCAATGGCCACTTTATTAGATGATAACTATGATCTGAATGACAGTGTACTGATTATAAAGTGAATCTGCCTTCACACTATTAGGAAAGAGGGAGAGAGGGACCACACAGCCCATGTATCCCTATAAAGCCTAAGTGTTGAATGGGGAGCTAGGAACAGTCGACAGAGCTAATTATAGGCAGGAATGAACAGTGTGAAAACACAAGTGACAGCACTAGTGGTCTGCATGCAAATCAAATCAAATCAAATTGTATTAGTCACATGCGCCGAATACAACAGATGAGAGGGAGACCTTACAGTGAAATGCGTACCTACGAGCTCCTAACCAAAAATGCAGTTAAAAAAAATACGGATAAGAATAAGAAATAAAAGTAACAAGTAATTAAAGAGCAGCAGTAAAATAACAGTAGTGAGACTATATACAAGGGGGTACCGGTACAGAGTCAATGTGTGGGGGCACCGGTTAGTTGAGGTAATGTGTACATGTAAGTAGAGTAATTAAAGTGACTATRCRTAGATGATAACAACAGAGAGTATAGCAGCGGTATAAAAGAGGGAGAGAGGGTGGTGGGGGCAATGCAAATAGTCTGGGTAGCCATTTGATTAGGTGTTCAGGAGTCTTATGGCTTGGGGGTAGAAGTTGTTTAGAAGCCTCTTGCTCTGGTACTCTGCAGTTGCAGAGAGAACAGTCTATAATTAGGGTGGCTGGAGTCTTTGACAGTTTTTAGGGCCTTCCTCTGACACCGCCTGGTATTGAGGTCCTGGATGGCAGGAAGCTTGGCCCCAGTGATGTACTGGGCTGTACGCACTACTGTAGTGCATTGAGGTCGAAGGCCTTGAGGTCGAAGTTGCCATACCAGGCAGTGATGCAACCAGTCAGGATGCTCTCGATGGTGCAGCTGTAGAACCTTTTGAGGATCTGAGAACCCATGACAAATCTTTTCAGTCTCCTGAGGGGGAATAGGATTTGTCATGCCCTCTTCACAACTGTGTTGGTGTGCTTGGACCATGTTAGTTTGTTTGTGATGTGGACACCAAGGAACTTGAAGCTCTCAAACTGCTCCACTGCAGCCCCGTCGATCGCCGATGAGAATGGGGATGTGCTCGGTCCTCTTTTTCCTATAGTCCACAATAATTTCCTTTGTCTTGATCACGTTGAGGGATAGGTTGTTGTCCTGGCACTACACAGCCACGTCTCTGACCTCCTCCCTATAGGCTGTCTCGTCGTTGATCAGGCCTACAACTGTTGTGTCATTGGCAAACTTAATGATGGTGTTGTAGTCGTGCCTGGCCGTGCAGTCATGGGTGAACAGGGAGTACAGGAGGGGACTGAGCACACACCCCTGAGTGGCCCCTGTGTTAAGGATCATGGTGGCGGATGGGTTGTTACCTACCCTTAGCACCTGGGGGCGACCTGTCAGGAAGTCCAGGATCCAGTTGCAGAGAGAGGTGTTGAGTCCCAGGGTCCTTAGCTTATTGATGATCTTTGAGGGCACTGTGTTGAACGCTGAGCTGTAGTCAATGAATAGCGTTCTCACATAGGTGTTCCTTTTGTCCAGGTGGGAAAGGGCAGTGTGGAGTGCAGTCGAGATTGCATCATCTGTGGATCTATTGGGGCGGTATGCAAATTGGAGTGGGTCTAGGGTTTCTTGGATAATGGTGGTGATGTGAGTAATGACCAGCCTTTCAAAGCACTTCATGGCTACAGATGTGAGTGCCACAGGTCGGTAGTCATTTAGGCCGGTTACTTTAGTGTTCTTGGGCACAGGCACTATGGTGGTCTGCTTAAAACATGTTGGCATTACAGACTCAGACAGGGAGAGGTTGAAAATGTCAGTGAAGACACTTGCCAGTTGGTCAGGGCATGCTCGCAGTACATGTCGATAATCTATCTGGCCATGTGAATGTTGACCTGTTATAAGGTCTTACTCACATTGGCGGCGGAGAGCGTGATCACACAGTCTTCSAGAACAGCTGGTGTTCTCACACATGTTTCATTTGTGTTATTGTGTTATTTGCCTCGAAGCGAGGGTAGAAGTAGTTTAGATCGTCTGGTAGGCCCGTGTCACTGGGCAGCTCTCGACTGTGCCACCCTTTGTAGTCTGTAATGGTTTACAAGCCCTGCCACATCCAAAAAGCATCAGAGCCGGCGTAGTATGATTCGATCTTAGTCCTGTATTGACGCTTTGCCTGTTTGATGGATTGTCGGAGGGCATAGAGGGATTTCTTATAAGCTTCCGGGTCAGAGTCCCGCTCTTTGAAAGCGGCAGGGAGAGAGGGAGAGATGGAGGGAGAGGAGCGATAGGAGGGGAGGAGGGAGAAAATGGGAGGGGAGAGAGGGGGAGGTGGAGATGAGGAGAGGGAGAGATGGAGAAGTGATAAGGATGGGAGAGGGGAGAATTGGTAGAGGATGGAAGGAGAGAGAGAAAGTTCAGGGAAGAGGGAGGGAAGAGAGGGCAGAGACACGCAGTGTTAGTCCTTTTCTTATTTTTAAATTTAAATTTCTTATTTTATTTATTGGTGCGTTGACTGTTATCGAAAGTTGCTTTTGTCATATCTTGGTTTTGTTATTTACACGCCACTCTTAAATGTGTACATGAATCCTGGAACAAAATTTCCTCATGGGGACAAAAAGTAGATAAAGTAAAGTAAGGAGAATGAGTCGGAGAGGACGAAGGACCAATAGGAGGTAGATGGCGACGCCGGGGAGAGAGGGAGAGAGGAGAGAGGCGAGAAGAGGGAGAGAGGGAGAGAATGAGGACAGATGGAGAGAGGGAGAGTGGAGAGATGAGAGGAAGGGGAACAGGATGGAGAGGGAGATGGGAGAGATGGACGAAGGGAGAGGGAGAAATGAGAGGGAGAGGGCAACACAGATGACAGAGCGGACGAGTATGGAATTGGCAGATGAGAGAGATGGGGAAGAGAGGGGAGCAGAGGACAGGGACTCTGTCCCCGAAATCCCGAGTCCCCAAATCACGTATGCCCAAGACTACACTTTGTCCCCCAACTAACAGAATGTACAAGATGGAGAGGGAAGAGGGACAAGATGGAGAGGAGAGGGACGATGGAGAGGGAAGAGGAGAGGGAGGAGGAGAGAGGTGGAGAAGAAGAGGGAGAGATGGAGAGGGAGGAGGAAAGATGGAGAAGTGGGAGAGGGAGTGAGGGAGAGATGGGAAAGGAGAGGATAGGGACAAGATGAGGAGGAGAGGAAGAAGATGGAAAAGGAGATGTTGAAGTGAAAGGGAGAGATGGAGGTGAGGGAGAGGGACAAGATAAAAGGGAGAGATGAGAGAGGGAGAATTGGAGAGGGAACAAAATGGGAGAGGGAGAGGAGACATAGATGGCAGGAGAGGGAGAGATGAAGAGGGATAAGGGTGTTGGAGATTAGAAGGGAGAGATGATGAGGGAGAGGGACAAGATGGAGGGAGAGATGAAGATGGAGGCGTGAGAGTTAGAAAGACGGAGAAAGATGGAGAGGAAGACGATGAGAGGTGAAGAGGGGGAGAGGAAAGATGAGAGACTTGACGAGGGAAGGGACAAGGGGAAGGGAGAGGAGAGATGGAGAGGATGAGAGGACAAGAATGGAGGGTGAGAGCAAAAGAGAGGGAGAGGGAAAAAGGGAAAAATATGGAGAGGAGTATGGAGACGTAGTGGAGGGAATGGAGAGGGAGAGATAGGGAGAGGGAGAGAGTCAAGATGAAAGGGTGAGGAGAGATGGGAGGGAGAGATTGAAAGAAAGGGTCAAAAGTGAAAGTTGTGGAGTTCAGAGTGCTAGAAGCCTAAATCAATCCCACATAACTTTTGCAGAACCTTTATAGGACATGCTCTAATCTGAATTAACAACCAAGGGTGTAGAAATAACAAAATGGGGAGTTTACCAGCCTTATTGTCCTCCTCTCACAGAGGAACTGCAGCCACTATGGTTGCAGAAAGGACTTCCTCACAGTGAACAGCAGCCAGTAATGGTTGCAGCAAGGATTTCCCTCTCACAGTGGAACTGCAGCAGTATGGTTGCAGCAAGGACTTCCTCATCACAGTGGAACAGCAGCCAGTATGGTTGCAGCGGATTTCCTCTACAGTGGAACTGCAGCCAGTATGGGTTGCAGCAAGGATCCTCTCTCATCATAATGTGGAAACAGCAGCCAGTATGGTTGCTATGTGCAGATCGAGGATTCCCCACCACAGTGGAACCACCACCGAGAGGTATATGGGAGTTGCAGCAAGGATTTCCTCTCACAGTGGAATGCAGCCAGTATGGTTGGCAGCGAAGGCCTTCCCTCACAGTGGACTGCCCAGTATGGTTGCAGCAGGCGAAGCTTCTCCCTCTCACAGTGGAAACAGCATGCCAGATAATGGTTGATAAGAAGGATGATTCCATCTCACAGTGGAACAGAGCCAGGTATGTGTTGCACAACGGCACCTCCCTCTCTGACACAGTGGAATGGGCCAGTATGGTTCAGCAATGATTTCCCTTCACAAGTGGACCAAGCAGCCACTATGGTTGCAGCAAGGACGTTCCCACACAGTGGAACAGCAGCAGTATGTTGCAGAGGGACTGATTTCCACTCTACGTGACACAGCAGATGTTCAACAAATTCCCCCACAGTGCAGAGCAGTTGAGGTTGCAGCCAGGATTTCCCTCATACAGTGAACAAGGCGCCAGTATGGTCTGAGCAGGATTTCCCTCACAGTGGAAACGCAAGACCAGTATGGTTGCAGCAAGAATTCCTCACAGTGGATACATGCTAGCCAGTATGGTTGCAGCAAGGACTTCGCTCACAGTGGAACAGCAGCCAGTATGGTTGCAGCAAGGACTTCGCTCACAGTGGAACAGCAGCCAGTATGGTTGCAGCAAGGCACTATCATTAAATTCTCTCTCATAGCAATGAGTGATGAAATAGTATGGGTTGAACTAGCTCGCTGCCTCTACCTAAACTGCTATGGTAAAGATTAGATCATGTTTTACAGTATGACCCAGGTGCAGACAGTGTTGAAGAAATAAAGTTTATTCTTTAAACAGGGACAGGAAAACAACAGTTCAAGGCAGGCAGGGGTCAACATTCCAGAGAGGTTGTAAGGCACCGCAACAGCAGGCGGGCTCAGGGTCAGGTCAGGCAGAGGTCAGTTATCCAGAGTAGTGGGCCAAAGATACATGACGACAGACAGGCTCAGGGTCAGGGCAAGCAGAACGGTCAGAACTGGGAAACTAGAAAACAGGAGCAAGGAACAGGCGGAAGCAAGGCGAGTAAGGGGAGAGGAAAAWTTATCTTTAACTTCTCTCGGATAGGGGGCAGCATTTTCACTTTTGGATAAATAGCGTGCCCAATTTCAACTTCCTTCTACTCATCCCCAGAATATAATATATGCATATTATGGATAGAAAACACTCTGAAGTTTCTAAAACTGTTTGAATCATGTCTGTGAGTATCACAGAACGTATGTAGCAGGCAAAACCCCAAGGACTAACCATTCAGATTTTTTTTTTTTTAGGTCACCGTCTGCTCAATGAGATTTCAATGGGATATTAGATACTTTCTAATCAACCTGTTTGCAGTTCCTACCGCTTCCACTGGATGTCACCAGTCTTTGGAAATAGGTTGAGGTTATTCATTTGTGCAATGAAGAAGAACGGCCATCTGGAATCAGTGTAACGTTATGTGTACTGTTTGAGAGTTGCGCAAGACTAGAAAAGTATCGTTAGTTTGTTGCCCTCCTGTATTGAAAACAGATAGACCCGTCTTCAATTTGATCGATTATTAACGTTTACAAATACCTTCAGTTGTATTACAAAAGTAGTTTGAAATGTTTTGGCAAAGTTTAGAGGTAATTTTTTAGATATTTTGTAGTGACGTTGCGCAAATTGGAAGCTGTTTTTTTCTGGATCAAACGCGCCAAATAAATGGACATTTTGGACATATATGGACGGAATTAATCGTACAAAAGGACCATTTGTGATGTTTATGGGACATATTGGAGTGCCAACAAAAKAAATTCGTCAAAGGTAAGGCATGATTTATATTTTATTTCTGCGTTTTGTGTTGCGCCTGCAGGGTTGAAATATGCTACACTCTCTTTGTTAACTGTTGTGCTATCATCAGATAATAGCATCGTATGCTTTCGCTGAAAAGCCTTTTTGAAATCTGACATGTTGGCTGGATTCACAACGAGTGTAGCTTTAATTTGGTATCTTATATTTGTGATTTAATGAAAGTTTGATTTTATATCATTTTTTTTAATTTGGCGCTCTACATTTTCCCTGGCTTATTGGCCAAGTGGGACGCAAGCGTCCCGACTATCCCAGAGAGGTTAAGACCCACCAGAGTACACTCCAACGAATGAGCTAGGTCTCTTGAAGGGATAGGTAGACACATAACGACCGGCAGTACTTGTAACGATGTGCGCTGAGAGTCGGGAAGCAAGTTAAGGGAGGGAGTGTTTAAATAAAATAAAATGGAACATAATACAAAACAAGAAACACTAACAGCACACAAACATGAAACTGAAACAGAACCAATGACGCCTGGGGAAGGAACCAAAGGGAGTGACATATAGGGTGACATATAGGGAAGGTAATCAGGGAAGTGATGGAGTCCAGRTAAGTCTGACGACACACTGGTGCGCATAACAATGGCGCCATAACGAGCAGCTTGGTGACCTAGAGGCGGGAGAGCGAGCACACGTGACAGTACCCCCTCCCGACGCATGGCTCCAGCTGCAGGATCCTGACCAAAATGACGATCCTGGGGATCAGGAGCGAACCGGTCACCTCTGCTGAGGCACAGAAAACCTGTCAGTCCGGCTGAGATGCGGGAGCATGGTTACCTAGAGCGCCGGAGAGAGCATATGTGACGGTACCCCCTGCCAAGCGCATTCGGCTCCAGCCGCAGGAAGCCAACCAAAGAGACGATCCCGGGGATCAGGAACGGACCGGTCACCCCTGCTGATGCGCGGGAACCTGTTGCCGGCTGGGGCGCGGGAACCTGATGTCATTCCCACCAACAACAAAAAAAGAAACACTCCTTGAAGCTTTCCTTAGGTGAGGCGTCATTCTGTAACGATGTGTGCTGAGAGTCGGGAAGCAAGTTCAGGGAGTGAGTGTTTAATAAAATAAATGGAACATAATACTGAAACTGAAACAGAACCAATGACGCCTGGGTAAGGAACCAAAGTGAGTGGCATATATAGGGAAGGTAATTAGGGAAGTGATGGAGTCCAGGTGAGTCTGACAACACGCAGGTGTGTGTAACAATTGTGACAGATGTTCGCCATAATGAGCAACCTGGTGACCTAGAGGCCAGAAAGGGGGCACACGTGACAGTACTGCAATACAGACAACTCTGGGTGTCAAGTCTGCATACACGCTCGGCTGGAGACAGCCTAGCCCTGCCGAGCTGCATCGGCTTGAGAAAGAAGTTAATCGGCAGACTTCGGAGGCTCTTGGAGGAACTCAGGTAAGCTCGAATTCTCTCGGGGATGTAGACGCCGGGGATTCCTGGAGTTCATCAGATGCAAGGTGGGATCCTTGAGTGAGCGATTGGGACCCTTGAGTGAGCGATTGGGACTGCAATCAGACCTCTTCTCCCTCCTACGTTCCCATAGCGACCATCGATCCGGATGGTTAAAGCAATGAAAGCGTCGAGGTCCGTTGGTAGTTCCCGGGCTGCAAGTTAGTCCTTTACTTCCTCCGATAATCCGTGCAGGAATGTGTCGAACAGCGCTTCCGGGTTCCAGGCACCCTCCGCTGCTAGCGTGTGGAAATCCACCGCATAGTCTGTCACACTGAGGGAGTCCTGCCGAAGCTGGAGTAACTTACGGGCAGCCTCTCTCCCGGACACCGGAGCCTCAGATTTTTTTTTTTACCTCCGCCATGAATCCCTCTAGACTGAAGCATACGGCCGACTGTTGTTCCCATATGGCCGTAGCCAAGGAGAGGGCCCTCCCGGACATCAGCGTGATGAGGTATTCTATCTTAGAGCTGTCCGAGGGGAAGGAGGAGGGCTGCAGCTCCATGACGAGGGAAGACTGAGCGAGAAACGCCTGACAGGTGCCCGACTCTTCATTGAAGCGCTCCGGGGGAGGTAAGCGGGGTTCCGGGGAAACCGGGGTGACGGCGCTGCTACCAGCCAGGTTACTGAGGGGCTGGGAGGTTACCGTCGTGGTCGGCTGCCTAGTAGACAACCCACAAAATTGCTCCCACAATGTGTCCAATGCTAGGTCGTGACGTTCGGCCACGGCCTGGAACCCTTCCGTCAGACCGCGAAGCAACTCCTTGTGTCTACCAATGGTGGCTCCTTGGGAGGAGATGGCATTGCGGAGCTGGTCCAAGTCTGCTAGGTCAGTCATGGTCAGTTTGTACTATCATGTTTTAAGGTATGTCCCAGGTGCAGACAGTGTTGAAGAAATAAATGTTTATTCATTAAAGAAGGACAGGAAAACGACAGGTCAAAACAAGCAGGGGTCAATAATCCAGAAAGGGTGTAAGGCACCGGAACAGCAGGCGGGCCCAGGGTCAGGTCAGGTAGAGGTCGGTAATCCAGAGTAGTGGGGCAAAGGTACAGGACTACAGGCAAAATCAAATCAAATCAAATTTTATTTGTCACATACACATGGTTAGCAGATGTTAATGCGAGTGTAGCGAAATGCTTGTGCTTCTAGTTCCGACAATGCAGTAATAACCAACGAGTAATCTAACCTAACAATTTCACAACAACTACCTTATACACACAAGTGTAAAGGGATGAAGAATATAAACATAAAGTATTATTCACATGCAGCTACCAATGACATTAGGATCCAGAGGAGATGGTGTTTTACAATTAAGGCACTTAATGGCTTTCTAATGGGATAATCAGGCTTTGTCCTCCCCTCTGAGTGACAGGGATAGGGACAGATGGAGGAGTCCCTTTCTGACAGAACTGATGGCTCAGAGCGGATGAGAGGTTTGAGTGTGCTCCTGTTTTCTAGTTTCCCGGTTCTGACCGTTCTGCCTGCCCTGACCTGAGCCTGCCTGTCAGGAAAATAAACTCACACTCAACGTCAACAAAACAAAGGAGATGATCGTGGACTTCAGGAACAGCAGAGGAGCACCCCCTATCCACTTCGACGGACAGTAGTGGAGAGGGTAGTAAGTTTTAAGTTCCTCGGCGTACACATCACGGACAAACTGAATTGGTCCACCCACACAGACAGCGTTGTGAAGAAGGCGCAGCAGCGCCTCTTCAACCTCAGGCTGAAGAAATTCGGCTTGTCACCAAAAGCACTCACAAACTTTTACAGATGCACAATCGAGAGCATCCTGTCAGGCTGTATCACCGCCTGGTACGTCAACTGCTCCGCCCACAACCGTAAGGCTCTCCAGAGGGTAGTGAGGTCTGCACAACGCATCCCTGGGGGCAAACTGCCTGCCCCTCCAGGACACCTACACCACCCGATGTCACAGGAAGGCCATAAAGATCATCAAGGACAACAACCACCCGAGCCACTGCCTGTTCCCCCCGCTATCATCCAGAAGTGAGGTTAGTACAGGTGCATCAAAGCAGGGGCCGAGAGACTGAAAAACAGCTTCTATCTCAAGGCCATCAGACTGTTAAACAGCCACCCCTAACATTGAGTGGCTGCTGCTAACATACTGACTCAACTCCAGCCCATTAATAATGGAAAAAATTGATGTAAAAAATGTTTCACTAGCCACTTTAAACAATGCCACTTAATATAATGTTTACATACCCTACATTACTCATCTATATATTATATACCGTACTCTATACCATCTACTGCACTTGCCTATGCCGTTCTGTACCATCACTCATTCATATAAT
>NC_036858.1:68956581-68958932 GCF_002910315.2 Salvelinus sp. IW2-2015 | reverse complement strand
AGGTCTCCTCTCTCTCCTCTCTCTCTCTTCTCTCTCTCCTCCTCTCTCCTTCTCTCCTCTCTCTCTTCTCTCTTCTCTCTCTCTCTATCTCTCTCTCTCTCTCTCTCTCTCTCTCTCTCTCTCTCTCTCTCCTTCTTCCCTCCTTTCTCTTTTTATTTCTCTCTCTCTCTCTCTCCTCTCTTGACCTTACATGACTTCTGCCAAAGACTTCTCTCTGGACTCTTTAACTCTAGAAAAAAAAAGGACTCTCATGGTCACGGGACGTACACATAACATACGTCTAACCCTCTCTCCTTGCTCTCTATCGCTCTTTCTTCTTTCTCTTCTCACTCTCTCTGTCTCTCTATCTCTCTCCTCTCTCTCTCTCTCTCTCTCTCTCTCTCTCTCTCTCTCTTCCTCTCCCTCTCTCCTCTCGTCCGCTCTCTCTCTCTCGTCCTCTCTTCTCTCTCTCGTCCCTCTCTATCTCTCGTCCTCTCTCTCTCATCTCTCTCTCCAATTCCATCCTCTTCATTTCTCTTCTTCCAGGCAGAGAAAATAACATGATTTAGCAGCTCATGAAAGGTATGGACACAGTTTCCTCCCTTTCCAGAGCACATTGTTAAGAGGGCCTTTTGAACACCTGTGTGGGTCTTTGTTCCTTAGCCCTGGCCCAGGGAGCTCCTCTGTTATGCACAGGGCCACTGTGGTCTACATGGGGTTGATTCAGGCTCATCCATCACTTACTGTCAATGTGGTCACATCCTAGAGAGATCAGTGCCCCTCCCAGAGACTGTTCCCTCGGTGCATGCAAGCTCACACACAGACTTTGTCAGTGGTTTTGAGCCGATGGAGGGTGGGTAAAGAGAGCAGGCCTGCTGCCACACCTTCCCGCCCACATTGCTGTGCTGTGTTGTGCTCCCGCCACACTGAAAGCTGTACGCCACCATTTTCCCTACATTTTCCCCCACGTGGGCCAGCCCTCTAGCAATTCAAGTTCCAGCCAATGAGCTTCAGCCCCACGCCATTTGAGTGACAGCTGGCAAGAAGCACACACAGCTCCTGGGAGCTACTTTCTGAACTACTGGCTATCTCCTTATGTGGTGTTTTCTGAGCCGAGACGTGTGTTAGCAATGCTTGGTTTGTCACATTACTGGACTGACCACTAAGTCAAGTTTACAGATGATAAAGAAATACTGATTGTGAATCTATTTTCCCAGTTACACGGGGAAAAGATCACAACCTGACAGTTCAAAACAAACACATTCATATGGGAGCGCAGTCAGCTGGAGACCTGCGTAGGAATGGAACGTTATCGACATCCATCTAAATGAATGTGTGATAAGTGCAAGTCCTCTGAAGCTGTGTGTGTGTGTGTGTGTGTGTTTTATTCAGTATTGTCTTCAGTAAAGCCAGTTTGAGCAATGCTGGAATAATGGCGACTATTGTTTGTTGTATCAACCATTACCTGTCAGATTTCATTTGAAGTTGTCAAAAATGCAGGAAAGACATTTGAACACAGATGTCACAATCGTCATTAGTGGACCAAAATGCAGCGTGGTATGTTTCCATCCTTTATTATGGAATAGAAAACTCAAATAACAAAAAACCAATAACGCGAACAAACGAACCGTGAAGCTCAACGTAGTACTCACAGGCAACTATACGTAGACAAGATCCCACAAAGCACAAAGGGGAAATGGCTGCCTAAATATGATCCCCAATCAGAGACAACGATAAACAGCTGCCTCTGATTGGGAATCATACCAGGCCAACATAGATATATAATTACCTAGATGACCCACCCTAGTTACACCCCGACCTAACCAACATAGAGAATAACAGGCGTGCAACAGGGAGTGACAACAGATTAATACATTTGGACACAGATAAATACATTTGGACACAGATAAATACATTTGAACACAGATAAATACATTTGAACACAGATAAATACATTTGCTGGAAGCACAAGATAAATACATTTGGACACAGATAAATACAATTTGGACACAGATAAATACATTTTGGACACCAGATAAATACATATTTGACACAGATAAATACATTTGAACACGAGATAATACTTTGATACACGATAAATATATGCATTGAACATAGATAATCATTGTGGACACAGATAAGGAAAGGATTTTTAAACAGATCAACATTAGTGCACACAACCTGAGTCCGAGATTTGAGTTTTAAAAGTATCATGTACATAATATATGGTTGGACATAATAAAAATAACTCTAATAACAGGCCTGAGTGGGCCAAGAAATGAAAGAGGAGGACCACCTTCTTCCTTTCTCCTCTGACCATGTGTTGGTGCTGGCGGCTGCGACAGCCATTGTGTGCACTCAGCAGTGTCATC
>NC_036858.1:68953176-68956179 GCF_002910315.2 Salvelinus sp. IW2-2015 | reverse complement strand
ACACAGATAAATACATTTGAACACAGATAAATACATTTTGGACATAGATAAATACATTTGGACACAGATAAAGGAAAGATTTTTCTAACACAAAACATAGTGCACACAACCTGAGTCCAAGATTTGAGTTTTAAAAAGTACTGTACCATATTTATATGGTTGACGAATAAAAAATAACTCTAATAACAGGCCTGGGGCCAGAATAAAGAGGAGGACACCTTCTTCCTTTTTCCTCTGGACCCATGTTGTGCTGCGGCTGCACAGCCATTGTGTGCCACTCAGCAGTGTCATAAGACAATCATCAAAGCCCTGCGGCGGCCCAACGCCCTGGCTGCTCCTCTCTTTCAGGCTGGCCTCCAGGCTGCAGGCGCCAGGCCCAGCTCACCACTGAAAGCTCCCACCACAAATTCTGAAGGGTGTGAAATCAGCATGATTAATAATTACAATTATTTGCAAATGTGCCAGCTGGTCTTGAGCAGTGGGTACCTTTGATTTATGGTGGTGTAAATGCTTCTATCCATTGTGTTCTGGAGGATGGAGGGGGAAGTAGGAGAGGGAGGGGGGATTTTTGTGACATCCGCCCTGAAAATATTATTTTATCTTCCGTAGCCCCTTCCTGTCCCCCCTCCACCCCTGTCCATACCACTTACCTGTTCTCTCTCTCTCTCTCTCTCTCTCTCTCTCTCTCTCTCAGTCGCTCTCGCTCGCTAGGCGCCTTGGTCGCGAGCTCGGCTTCGGCTCATCTCTGCTTTCTCTGGCCTCTGTCTTGGCTCTCTTGCTCTCCATGCTCTGTCGTCTCGTATTCCTGCCTGTCGCTCGTCTTCTTCTCTCTCGCTCGTCTCAAGGCTCTCTTGCTCTTCTCTCGCTCTCTCTTCTCAAGGTGCTCTCGCGTCTTTCGCGGCTCTCTCTGGCTCTCGTCTCCTCCTCTCTCTCTCTCTCTCTCATTCTCTCATCTCTTCATCTCTCTCTCTCTCTTCTTCTCCTCGCTCTCTGCATTCAGATCTGCCTGCTGACCAACAATGACAGCTTGTCATTGCTTCAGAACCAATATGAAGCAGAACACTACTGCTTGAAGAAACTGTATGACGCAGATGTAGAGGCCAGAGTAAGAGGGTTAAAAATACATTTTAGGTGACGTTTTAACTACCGTATCATTTTTTAAATATAATCTGCCCAGATACACAGATACGGTAGGTTATGTGTCATCACTTTTGACAAGTGAGCGTTGTTGATGAACACGTCTGTGTTTGAGAGCAGGTTCCCATCACAATCCGTCAAAGCCATAGTTACCACTGAACCGATGCCAGTTTTCCCATGCAGCATTAGCTCGGTATGCCTGTTTAGCTCCAGACCCAGAGGAAATACAGGCTGCACCCTGGCAGGCCGAGAGGGCCCGGCGATGTGTCTATCAGTGGCGGGACGATCCATTGGATTAACACACTCATTAATCACCATCAACCCAGCATTTGTCCTGATCATCTCCAAGCAGAGAGAACCTGACAGCGAGTGGCCCCAAACCTGTCCAAAACCTAATTGAATTACTGTCCCACCAGCATCTGGGCCTTTTCTAGGGGGTTCGGTTGTGATGAAATGAAAAAGCCGTTCATGCGTATWATAGACATCTAAATAATCGTCATGCAGAGACCTGTGCCGGGTCAACAGGAGCTCCATGGTCACAAAGTTTTTACTGATTTTGGACCAGGTGATGAGAATCCTCACTGGGTGTGTAGTGGGGATTAGAGTAACATACAGAATCAACACAGCCCCTACAAGCATCCTACAGTATGTCCAATGCCTATAGGCAGCCAGGCAGTGACAGTTGATAGCCAGCAGAAGCCGCTGCCAAGAGGGCACTTAAGACCTTGCAGTAGCTGCGCTGTAGAAGCCTGAGGCGAGGCGAGGCTGCCAGTCAAACAGCTCCAACCTGCAGGCGGCCCTATTTTACATGACATCCCTCTGCAGATGGGCCAGTCCCCCAGGTAGAGGCCTGCTAAACACTTGCCATTAATCATTGCATAAACTCAGCCCAGAGGGAGGACCTCAGGTTAGCCATCATTTGGAAATATATTGGGTGAAAAATAGCTCTGGCAGTCTGAGGATTCTGTGGTGGTCCCTGGAGGGACCCTGCTAATTGTGGAAAGAGTTTTATCCAAGTCACTAAGTCATCTGTCAGTTAGTTAAAGACATCATCATTCATTTGGCCTAATAGGGCTGTGAGTGAATCAGCTGTTTGTTTCAGCTTTTGATATAGTCATCTTCTTTATTTGCCTGCTGCCTTCCTCTGATGTAATGCTTTAGGATGCTATGTTCCTCTGATGAAATGCTTTAGGATGCTACGTTCCTATGATGTAATGCTTTAGGATGCGACTTCCTATGATGAAATGCTTTAGGATGCTACGGTCTTCTGATGTAATGCTTTAGGATGCTACGGTCTTCTGATGAAATGCTTTAGGATGCTACTTCCTATGATGAAATGCTTTAGGATGCTACTTCCTCTGATGAAATGCTTTAGGATGCTACTTTCTATGAATAAATGCTTTAGGATTATACTTCCTCTGATGTAATGCTTTAGGATAAAGCATTACATCAGAAGAACATATCATCCTAAAGCATTACATCAGAAGAACGTATCATCCTAAAGCATTACATCGAGGAACGTATCATCCTAAAGCATTACATCAGAAGAACATATCATCCTAAAGCATTACATCAAGGAACGTATCATCCTAAAGCATTACATCAGAAGAACATATCATCCTAAAGCATTACATCAGAAGACGTATCATCCTAAAGCATCACATCAGAAAACATATCATCCTAAAGCATTACATCAGAGGAACGTATCATCCTAAAGCATTACATCAGAGGAACGTATCATCCTAAAGCATTCTTCAGCAATGAGTAATCCTAAGATCACACGACTAGAACATTTATTCCTAGTCTTACTCAGTAGGTTTATACGGCAAGGGCATACATGAGAGGAACGTATCTGTCCTCCGCCTA
>NC_036858.1:68931637-68946408 GCF_002910315.2 Salvelinus sp. IW2-2015 | reverse complement strand
TCCAAGGAACGCGAAGCGAGGCTGCCATCTCTATCGGCGCCGGAAGAATATCAAAAGCTGAAACAAACAGCTATTCACTCACAGCCTATTAGGCCAAATGAATGATATGTCTTTAAATATGTATACATTTGACTTAGATGTTACTGTAGAATGAAACTTATTATAATCATAATGCTGAATATTATTGTTCCTATTAGAAAGAATGGAGATATCTTCAGACAGGCTGAATGCTGCTGTTTCCTTACAGGACATTCTTCTCTACCCAGGAGGGGAAAGACCTTGGGTTGTTTGCAGATAGTTTAACAGGTGGCCAGACAGTAATGAGAACGCTAACTATACTGCCATTGTATTCTAGAGGAGATGACATTAAACCTATACATCATCTTTATTATATAACCTGATGTAAATTGTACTATGATTCAGTACTCTCGAGAATAAACGCTATGATTAATTGATTTTGAGACTGGTTTCTGTCCATTTAATGCTGATAATTATCTTACAAATTCTTATGTATGGGCAGAGTGTTTTAATTGAATTGGTTGATAAACATAGGAATAAAATTCCTTAACATATCCTAAAGCATTTCATCAGAAGAACGTATTCATCCTAAAGCATTTCATCATGAGGAAGTATCATCCTAAAGCATTCATCAGAGGAAGTATCATCCTAAAGCATTTCATCAAGGAAGTACATCCTAAAGCATTTCATCATAGGAACGTAGCATCCTAAGCATTACATCAGAGGAACGTATCATCCTAAAGCATTTCATCAGAGGAAGTATAATCCTAAAGCATTACATCATAGGAACGTAGTATTAGGATGATACGTTCCTCTGATGTAATGCTTTAGGATGATACGTTCCTCTGATGTAATGCTTTAGGATGATACGTTCTTCTGATGAAATGCTTTAGGATGATATGTTCTTCTGATGTAATGCTTTAGGATTATACTTCCTCTGATTAAATACTTTAGGTGCTTTGAAGGTCATTTGGAAACAAAGACAGCAGGAGAGGGAATCCGTCTGCTGTCAGAAAATGGTTTGGCAAACAATTGTACTACAACTACATTCATAGATAAAAAAAAAGAAAAGAAAGTCAAACCGTAGCCTCAGATGATTAAAAAACAAACATGGACTATGTTGTTTTGTGAGGGAGGGAAATCTCATAAACACATGAAGAAAATGTACAACATTGACTGACATAGTGACAGTGACCATCGACCATGTATAACTCCAGACTGTCAAAGGCACACTGACCAAAACGTGACACGATGTCATAATAATATCAGTGCTGAAGTTGCCCTACAGTATGTCCAGGCCAATCAGGTCAGCCATGATTGTACATTGCCACCTTCATGGTCACCTCTGGGATGATGGCAGTGAGCATTCCCGYCTGTTCTCCATGTAACGTATAGGAGGAGCAGAGCTGAGGATTTATGAMTGCTGGGACTGTGTCCTCCACTGACAGCTTCTGCTGTGTTGTCAGCATTGAGGCCTCAGGCCAGCGCAGGAGTACACCATCATATCAGAGCCTCTGATGATATATTCAATGTGAAATATGTAATCTTACCTCAGCCACATACAACTCAGCATCCCATTCCTGGCTTTCCTCTGAAACTAAGCAGGGTTGGTCCCGGAAAATAAGGATAAAAAAAGTAATCACGTGGAACCAGTTTCTTAGCTTAATCAGGCCACAGCAATATGGGTAAAAGTTTGTGATTGGCATATGACTTGTGGGATTCCAAGTCTTTGAAATAATGTGGCTTTGATATTACACTGTGGACTATGGCCCCAATTCATGAGAGGAACAGCTTGTTGGGTTTAACACCTCTGACGCAGTCTTCTTAGTGAACCCCTCTGCGATTGGTTGAATTGTAGCCTAGGTTCATATTGAGGCAAAAAAATATGTTTCAATCAAACTTGCTATAGTTACTCTTAATAAACTAATCACAAGCCAGACTCAGAACCAGTACTGATCCCACAAAGATATTATGGAGTGGCTGCGTGGCAGAATTTTATRGACGCCTCTTCTGCCCATGTGTGGGATTCTCTACTTTATGCACAATTTGGCTGCCTATGTTACTTGTGGTTAAAACGCATATTGTTTGGCCTCAATGCAATGTGTGGACTGTTTGTGTTGCAATATCCTTAGTTACAACAGACAGAGAAGGCTGTGTCCTACATCCTAAATAAGCCTACAAAATATAGCCTATATATTTTTGGAATGTTTGTTCAAATCACCGCCGTTTTTATTTCAGTTGTTCAGAAATAGGAAGCAGATACATCGGATACAGGTAAAGTAACACATGCAAAGCATGATTCGGTTGTTTAGCTCTGGTAAAGAGACGTCCACAGGGACGGGATGGGGCAGGACGGGGCGGTCTGATATTATATACACTGTAGTTGACTGGTGTTATAATATTCAAACCATTTGAGCTGCTGCTTAAAACCACAGAAGCCTAGCGTAGCATCCCATATTATTGGTGTATTAAAACCACAGAAGCCCAGCGTAGCATCCCATATTATCGGTGTATTAAAACCACAGAAGCCCAGCGTAGCATCCCATATTATCGGTGTATTAAAACCACAGAAAAGCCCAGCGTAGCATCCCATATATTGTGTGTATTAAAACCACAGAAGCCTAGCGTAGCATCCCATATTATCGGTGTATTAAAACCACAGAAGCCCAGCGCGTAGCATCCCGTATTATCTGTGTTTTAAAACCACAGAAGCCTAGCGCAAGCATCCCTATTATTGGTGTATTAAAACCACAGAAGCTAGCTAGCATCCCATATTATTGGTGATTAAAAACCACAGAAGCCTAGCGAGCATCCCATATTTCTGTGTGTATTAAAACCACAAGAGCCCAGCATAGCATCCTATATTATTGGTGTATTAAAACCAACAGAAGCCTAGCGTAACCATCCCCTATATCGGTGTATTAAAACCACAGAAGCCCCAGCGTAGCATTCCCGTATTATCTGGTTTTTAAAACCACAGAAGCCTAGCCTAGCATCCCCGTATATTGGTGTATTAAAACCACAGAAGCCAGCTAACATCCCTGATTATCTGTGTGTTAAAAACCACAGAAGCCCAGCGTAGCATCCCTATTATCGGTGTATTAAAACCACAGAAGCCCAGCGTAGCATCCTGTATTATGGTGTAGTAAAACCACAGAAGCCCAGCGTAGCATCCTTATTATCGGTGTAGTTAAAACCCACAGAAACCAGCGTTAGCATCCGTATATTTGTGATGTTAGTAAACCACAGAAGCCCCAGCGTAGCATCCTGTATTATCGTTGTAGTAAAACCACAGAAGCCCAGCGTAGCATCCTGTATTATCAGTGTATGTAAAACCACAGAAGCCCAGCGTAGCATCCTGTATTATCAGGTAGTAAAAAACCACAGAAGCCCAGCGTAGCATCCTGTATTATCAGTGTAGTAAAACCACAGAAGCCCAGCGTAGCACCCCGTATTATCAGTGTAGTAAAACCACAGAAGCCTAGCGTAGCACCCCGTATTATCGGCGTATTCAACAGCAGTTAAGAAATATATTACCTTCAACAGTGTTACTTTGTGATTAAGCCATCAATGTTTTGTGATTATTGGTGTCGTAAAAAGTTAGCTCATGGATTAGCAATTAGCATGTTTGACGTTTCTGTGGAAATACTACTACTATCAGCTTTTTGATAAGYGGTTTAGCAAAAAAATACGTCCTGTATTATTGGCATACAGTCCCCAGTTATTGRCCACCTTACTATTTTGTTCAATTACAATATATATCTGTTTAATTTTGTTCAAAAAAGAGACACCAACTTTGTATCTGAAGTGTTTACTAGATAGTTGACTAGTTGGCTAGCCTTTCGGGGGGGAAAAAAATGACTTGCCCGTCAACTTTTCATTGCGTAGCCTGGTGCGCCCTCCTGTAGACTCTTAAAAATGGTTCTTCACCAACATCTTCTTCAGTGTTGTAACCAAATAATGTAATTTTTTTTGTTTTACAGATTAATCTTGTTTTGAGAAAGTAGATAACAGTTTAATAATAACATATAAATGAGTATGAATAATTTAGGTAGAAAGTTGGATATTAAATGATATGTGGTCTGTCGTGCAGTCAAATTTTACAATATACAGCGTGTCCCACAAAATGTGTATATATGTTACTTTTTTGAAAACTCTCGAAACCTAACTTAACTTACATAAACTGCAATAAAAATTGGTGGTCAGCTAGCTAGAAGGGTGTCTTTAGTCGCAAAACGTACCATTATTTCACAGTCGATTTAAATGTTGAGCTCGAAGTGACTTAATCCTCCAACCGCTCGAGAGTGTCCGAAGTTAGTGGGTGTCCGAAGTTGGGGGAAAATTAGCTGGACATATTTAACCCAAAGGGTGCATATGAATGTCCAGGTTACCATCCTTCAGACAAGTAGCCATCAGTAGGCTTCCACAGGCACACTATGTAACACTAAGACTTAAAGATAGAAGGCCCACACATTTCCTCTGATCGCCACAGATCCATTGTGGACTGGACTTTTTAACGAATAGGCTCCAGAGGAAGAGCATGGACTTTGTTTGTCCCCTGTCTGTTTGTTTCTTGTTCCCCCACAGTCAAGGTCCCATCATAGGAGCTTATCAGTCACAGGGGTATCACTCCACCAGCCTGGCTTTTATGATAACCTAAAAGTTGAACGGCCTCAGTCAATCTATCAATGTTGGCATGTGCTGACCCAACCTGGCTGTGTTTAAGTGAAGCCACAATCCTTCCCCCATGAGGCYCAAAAATGTATGAATCCACTGTGATTGTTGATCAACCTTTTGGTCACTTAGGTTCACCAGGGAAAGGTCATCTGAGTGCRACACAGTGGGGATGACACAATGTGATTGTTTTGGGGGGAGAAAGTGTGGGCTTGGATGTCTCCCGTCAACAGCTTTAAGCTGTCATTAAACCTGGGTCAATAAATGCCTGTTTCCAGCCTGCTACCAGTCAGGGACCAGTCTGTGTGTATATCATTGGCTCTCTACAAAATATTGTTCACCTCATGTAGATAATTGAGTTTGGTTGTGCCCCAAATAATTTATACTCTGCTACACTTTATAGTTTTAGTGTTTAACTTCAAGAAGTAAAGTAAAAGGATTTCCAACTGCTTTATTGTGTCAATTTTCCTGATAGAACTCTATCCACATCATCAAGAATGTCTTCTTTACAAAATGTTATGCTTCAGAAAAGTCTGCAATATGTTTCTCAGAACAACAATGTGTATATGCAAACAACAAGTGGTAAAAAGGTGTACCATCTAGCTACAAAATCAATTCATACTGTTCCGTTGTACCAATATTTTTGTCACAAAGGAAAGGTTCCCAGAGCAACATAACCAGGGAACCACAGGGTTTTAGTATGTGGAAGATTCTATATAAAACCCTCCAGCTCAAATACAAGGCAGTTTATGCTGCTCTCCTCATTGTTTATATATTTATTTATTTAACCTTTATTTAACCAGGTAGGCMAGTTGAGAACAAGTTCTCATTTACAATTGCGACCTGGCCAAGATAAAGCAAAGTGGCACGACTCCCACCGAAGGTGGCTCCTCTTCCTGTTCGGGCGGCGCTCGGCGGTCGTCGTCACCGGTCTACTAGCTGCCGCCGATCCCTTTTCCCTTTTCTGTTGGTTTTGTCTTATTGGTTACACCTGTTTCTTGTTTAGGTTTTTAGTTGGGCTATTTAAGCCGGTAAGGCCCGCCTGCTCTTTGTGCGGGTTAATTTTTTCTCTGTGTATGTTTGTGGTAGTGCGTTTCCCTTCGTTTTTCCTCCGGACTGGTTGGGTCCTGGTTTTGGGCCGGTCTTGTATGTGCGCCCGGTATTGGCGTGAACATTTTTCCTCTGTGCTGGAATATAACATTGTTCTGYACCTTCTGCTTCCTGCRTCTGACTCCGCACCCACTACGCCTTAAGTGCGTTACACAAAGCAGTTCGACACATACAACAACACAGAGTTACACATGGAGTAAAACAAACATACAGTCAATAATACAGTAGAAAAATAAATCTATATACAATGTRGGCAAATGAGGTGAGATAAGGGAGGTAAAGGCAAAAAAAGGCCATGGTGGTGAAGTAAATACAATATAGCAAGTAAAACACCAGAATGGTAGATTTGCAGTGGAAGAATGTGCAAAGTAGAAATAGAAATAATGGGGTGCAAAGGAGCAAAATAAATAAATAAATACAGTACGGGAAGGGGTAGTTGTTTGGGCTAAATTATCGATGGGCTATGTACAGGTGCAGTAATCTGTGAGCTGCTCTGACAGCTGGTTCTTAAAGCTAGTGAGGGAGATAAGTGTTTCCAGTTTCAGAGATTTTTGTAGTTCGTTCCAAGGAGGCTTTGTCTGGAACCATGCAACACATATTCTAAAGATGTATGGGTTCTCTAGTTCATAAATCTCCCTCTCAACCATACACCACATATTCTAAAGATGTTTGGGTTCTCTAGTTCATAAATCTCCCTCTCAACCATACACCACATTTTCTAAAGATGATTGGGTTCTCTAGTTCATAAATCTCCACCTCAACCATACAACACATATTCTAAAGATGTTTGGGTTCTGTACTTCATAAATCTCCACCTCAACCATACAACACATATTCTAAAGATGTTTGGGTTCTGTCGTTCATAAATCTCCACCTCGACCATATAACAAAAATTCTAAAGATGTTTGGGCTCTGTCGTTCATAAATCTCCACCTCGACCATATAACAAAAATTCAAAAGATGTTTGGGTTCAGTCGTTCATAAATCTCCACCTCGACCATACAACAAAAATTCTAAAGATGTTTGGGCTCTGTAGTTCATAAATCTCCTTCAGTCAGAAAATTTACAATATTGGCGCGGTAACACAAGTCCTACGGCTGAACTTCCTGCTTGAACATTGAATTAAAAAAAACACTTAAAGTCCTCAAAGTCCTTGTTTCAAAGAAATGTATCAACTGGTCGTCAAAGAAAACTCTAAAAGTGAGGGGTATTCTTCAATATGATGTTGACATTTCCTGCATTCCTTTTCATCTAAGAGTTGGGGAAATAAACATTAAAAAAATTCTAAACCTCACTGAAAAGGCCAAGAGCGGTGTTTGTGTGTTGAGATTCATAATTGAACWGGTCGGTATAACCAACATTCCATTTAAGGGCTTTGAATAACCCTCAAACATCCAATCAATACACATTCTTGAAATGACAGACTGCCTGAATCTTCGGTTTAGCCMCTGATCAAGAATGAGACAGGCCAATATCAACAGAATGCAGTACTATATGATAGTGGAAACTGTCTGTGGATTTGTAAAGTAACTGTCTACTGAACTGATTGTATGGCACAGGCTGTTGTGAGTCTGTGCTTGGGCAACAGTTTCTACATTTTCAGGAAGTAAAAAACATGAACTGAAAATAGTTCCACATAAAAAAACACCTTGGCAATAGGTACTGTCCAAGAATACAATCCAATTATACTAAACATGTTGAGGGGAGTTTCCCACAAAAACACTATGATATCTGTTGTGGACTGTGCTACATCTCTAGAGCTGAGTGAGAGCTGAGACTGGAGACATGTCACTCAGAGCCAGACTGGAAGTTTCCCTCCTCTGCTCTGTTGCCACAGAGGGCACAATCCCCATTCATAACAGTGACAAAGTGTCCTTTGGGCCATTCCCACACAAACAAAACACACTTCAAGCCACCACGGCCAGGTACATCGCCATAGAGACCAGTGGCCAGTTGGGAATGGGCCTGGAAAAACCGAGGGGTGGTAGTTCCACGGCTACACTATAGGCTGACGCTCTCCTTTGACATGACCCGCTGAATGAGAGTTTGTTTTATGATTTCCACGGTTCATCTTTGCATGGAGGAAATCAAACACCAGTAAACAGGRCGGCTGGAGGTTCAAAGTCGGCTGGGAGGCCAGGGTCCTCGCTTCAGCTGTGTTCACATGAGAATCAACCTGTTTTGAGTCTTTGTAGTGAAAGAGGAATAAAATAATGACAGGGTCAGATGTTAAAACGAGAAGAGGAATGAGGTTCAAAGAACTTGCAGTGGAAAACACTGTACCAGTCGATCAGGACATCACCAACAAGTATCTACATGTCTAACTCACACCAGGATTTCAGATTATCATGAAAATAAACATTTAACATCAAGGGCAAAATCATATTGTGATTGCAAAAATAATCAGACCTAATGTACGCAATAAAAACAACGTGCTCAATGTAGGTACCGTGTAGCAGGCCCCTGATGCTCAATGTAGGTACCGTGTAGCAGGCCCCTGATGCTCAATGTAGGTACCGTGTAGCAGGCCCCTGATGCTCAATGTAGGTACCGTGTAGCAGGCCCCCTGATGCTCAATGTAGGTACCGTGTAGCAGGCCCTGATGCTCAATGTAGGTACCGTGTAGCAGCCCCTGATGCTCAATGTAGGGTACTGTGTAGCAGGCCCCTGATGCTCAATCTAGGTACTGTTGTAGCAGGCCCATAATGTCAATGTAGGTACTGTGTAACAGGCCCATAATGCTCAATGTAGGTACGTGTATCAGGCCCATAATGCTCAATGCAGGTACTGTGTACAGGCCCCAATGCTCAAAGTAGGTACTGTGTACAGGCCCACAATGCTCAATGTAGGTACTGTGTAACAGGCCCATAATGCGCAATGTAGGTATTGTGTAACAGGCCCTCAATGCTCCATGTATTTACTGTGTAACAGGCCCTTAATGCTCAATGTAGGTATTGTGTAACAGGCCCCTAATCCTCAATGTAGGTACTTGTTAACAAGCCTCCAATGTTCAATGTAGGTCCTGTGTAACAGGCCCTTAATTCTCAGTGTAGGTCATGTTTAACAGGTCTCTAATTGCTCAATGTATGTATGTGGTGTAACAGGTCCTTAATGCTCAATGTAGGTATTGTGTAACAGGCCCCTAATGCTCAAAGTAGGTATTTTGTTAAACAGGCCCTTAATGCTCAATGTAGGTATTGTGTAACAGGCCCTTATATGCTCAATGCAGTTAACTGTGTAACAGGCCCTTAATGCTCAATGTAGGTATTGTGTAACGTGCCCTTAATGCTCAAGTACATGTTTTTATGATTTCATCATACAGTGTAAATAATTTTTTAAACACCAACAATTTCTCATTAAATAAAGGATTGTTGGAATTCCTAATGAGAGAGGGGTGAATAAAGCAGGGGACATACTCTGTAGTTATGACAGGAAGGAATGTTGTTTTATTTGTATTCCTTTTCTCAGAAACCAATATGTCTGTCAAGAGAGAGCACAGGGACAATGGGAGGGGGAGAGGGATGCTTTTGGCTCTTTCTTTTTGATTTCAGCACAAACATGCTCAGACATCGCTCGGTTTTCAGCTAATTAAGCTGTTTTAAAGAGAGCTGGTCCAACACTGACATCTTGGCAGGGAATCATGGAGTCAATGGGGCAATACTGAAGGAGAGACATTTATGGGGTAGCTGTAGCCATTGTTTCCCCCACAAGAATCTTTTCTACTTGACTGCCTCTGCTGCAGTGACCTCTACATGGAGAAGAATGCAAAGCCTAACCTCGTCGTTCCCCACAAAAGGCACAATTGCGGAATAAGAATTTCACGGCGCTGTGCTGCAGGTCTCCTCTGCCAAGATTCCAGGGATATTTTGTCAGTTCTTCAGGGATTGTAATTCACTCTCTTTAGMGCAACACCGTATAGCAAAACTCTGGGGCATTCTGCAACACAGATGGGCCATACTGGACATGATGGGGTAGGCCTGCTATTTCCCTTGGGCTACATATGTATTGTTGTAAGAGTATTCATATATTATCATAAACCTTTGTGCATTTCAAGACATTTAAAAGGTGATTATTATGGAGTCTGGTCTATGTATTAATGCATGTAAGTGTTTATGGAAGCCACTATCAATTCAAAATGTATCAAATAAAACTGTCCCAATAAAAGAAGAGGACCTGATCATTCAACTGACTTGGTAGCCAAATGTTTTAGCCAATGTTTTAGTCAATGATTTAGTCAATGATTTAGTAAATTAATTAGTAAATGATTTGGTAAATGTTTTAGTAAATGTTTTAGTAAATGTTTTAGTAAATGATTTAGTAAATGATTTAGCAAATGTTTTAGTAAATGTTTTAGTAAATTATTTAGTATATGATTTAGTAAATGATTTAGTAAATGTTTTAGTAAATGTTTTAGTAAATGATTTAGTAACTGATTTAGCAAATGTTTTAGTAAATGTTTTAGTAAATTATTTAGTATATGATTTAGTAAATGTTTTAGTAAATGTTTTAGTAAATGATTTAGCAAACTCTCAAGAAGGGAAAACAGTTGTTTCTGCCACCTGTTCCTCCTTTAATGAGTGTTTCCCAACCTCATAGATTAAACAGGTGTGATGAATGCGAAGGAATGGACCGCTTTGAGAATATCCACTGGTTAATCTGCAGCTGGTTAATCTGCAGCGGCTACAAGGCCCCCTTCTGTATCAGCTAGCTCTATTTGATACTTGTCCAACTTGTTTTTTACCAACCCAGGTTGTCTCTAATAGCAATGCGGACCCTTCCCTGGTCAGACAGCAACACTGATGTTGGGCTCAAGACTCTTTCATCTGTAGTGGCCATAACTCTTTCAATCATAATTTTAAGATTTAAAACAAAATTATCAACACCAACTGCTACTTTTCATCACTTTGCCAATTTTTGGTCTCTTTTGCAAGAGCCATGTGTTGTCATAATGTAACGCTGTTACACAAAGTGTTTAGTGTCGTTTCAGCAGAGCCAGCAATGAACAACAACGTGTTTAGTGTTGTTTCAGCAGAGCCAGCACATGAACAGAAAGTGTTTAGTGTTGTTTCAGCAGAGCCAGCACCATGAACAACAACGTGTTTAGTGTCGTTTCAGCAGAGCCAGCACAATGAACAACAAAGTGTTTGGTGTCGTTTTCAGCAGAGCCAGCACATGAACAACAACGTGTTTAGTGTCGTTTCAGCAGAGCCAGCACATGAACAACAAAGTGTTTAGTGTTGTTTCAGCAGAGCCAGCACATGAACAACAACGTGTTTAGTGTTGTTTCAGCAGAGCCAGCACATGAACAACAAAGTGTTTAGTGTTGTTTCAGCAGAGCCAGCACATGAACAACAACGTGTTTAGTGTTGTTTCACCAGAGCCAGCACATGAACAACAAAGTGTTTAGGTTGTTTTTCAGCGAGAGCCAGCACATGAACAACAACGTGTTTAGTGTTGTTTCAGCAGAGCCAGCCAGAACAACAAAGTGTTTAGTGTTGTTTCAGCAGAGCCAGCACATGAACCAACAAAGTGTTTAGTTTTGTTTCAGCAGAGCCAGCACATGAACAACAAAGTGTTTGGTGTTGTTTCGCAGAGCCAGCACATGAACAACAACGTGTTTAGTGTCGTTTCAGCAGAGCCACCACATGAACAACAAGTGTTAGTGTCGTTTCAGCAGAGCCAGCACATGAACAACAACGTGTTTAGTGTTGTTTCAGCAGAGCCAGCACATGAACAACAACGTGTTAAGTGTTGTTTCAGCAGAGCCAGCAACATGAACAACAACGTGTTTAGTGTTGTTTCAGCAGAGCCAGCACACATGAACAACAACGTGTTTGTGTCGTTTCAGCAGAGCCAGCACATGAACAACAAGTGTTTAGTGTTGTTTCAGCAGAGCCAGCACATGAACAACAACGTGTTTAGTGTCGTTTCAGCAGAGCCAGCACATGAACAACAAAGTGTTTAGTGTTGTTTCAGCAGAGCCAGCACATGAACAACAAAGTGTTTGGTGTTGTTTCAGCAGAGCCAGCACATGAACAACAACGTGTTTAGTGTCGTTTCAGCAGAGCCAGCACATGAACAACAACGTGTTTAGTGTTGTTTCAGCAGAGCCAGACATGAAACAACAAAGTGTTTAGTGTCGTTTCAGCAGAGCCAGCACATGAACAACAACGTGTTTAGTGTTGTTTCAGACAGAGCCAGCACATGAACAACAACGTGTTTAGTGTTGTTTCAGCAGTTTCCAGGCAATGAACAACAGAGCACACCAATTATAGAGTCATTTATGTGTATGTTGAGGCTTCAAATGGGTCCAGCTTTCTATTTAGCCGGGGTCACAAAATAGAAAGCTATCTGAAATACTGTTTTATTACAGAACTTGTGATCTCTCTCTTAGTTCAATGTCCAAGAAAAAATACTTTGTTCCTTGTAACAGTTTGGCTCTAAAAGTGTCCACACATTGCTTGTGCGTCTGTACCAGCATGTGTTTCTGGGATTGTTCTGGAAGGGGAAATGGYCAAACAGCAGGAAGCAGAAGATAAACAGGCAATTGGTGACTCATTAAAAAAGGCAACAGTGGCCAACATTGTAGAGGGTGTAAGGACCCTTGTTTCAACTGGGCTATAAACTTCTTCTCCACCAGCWGGACCWAGCATCTGTCAACACGCGCAAGGAGAGATAATCTGCTACAAATGATATTGAAGAGCCGTGTTTAAAAAACCTGACGACTTACGTAACCGTGCTGATTGAGAACCCAGGGAACGGTTTGAGCAATGACACAGCTTAATGTCACCAAGTTATGGCCGCCGCGGCCGCTGTGCCGGGTGTCTGTTTGTTCCACTCCTCTCTGGACACTAACTGTGGCCAAGCCAAGTCTTACCGTCTCACGCTGGATCTGGTTTCACAAAGCAAACCCTGCAATGGACTGGGTGTCTGACTGGAAAGACAGGGTTTAGTTCTACTTGGGKTGGTCACACCCATTCTGAGAGAGAGTTACATTATCAAGGCTTTTCCAGTGGAYCATGGTACATTGTATATAGAAGGCTATGCTATGGCATGTTTATCAATACAATACCTTCCCCTAAAGCAGGACAATTCAATTCTGGTCCTGGAGGACCAAAACACTGGTTTTCATTCTTGCCTTCTAATCATGGATTCAGGCCTGGGAAACCAGGTGAACTGAAAAGCTCTAACTCTGCCCTGAAGTAAACTGTGAGGGGAAGACCCTATAGTCCATATAGTAAACTCCCCAACATCTAATACGTTTATACCAGCATAATGTTAACATAAATAAAGTTGTCTCTCCTTCCCTGGGGTTTATAAGGACACTAATTACAGTACAAGTGCAGATAAATGCGTGAGAAATAGATGAGATGGGACAACACCACGTCTAGTTCCCTTCCAAAGGACAAATGTCTTCAACTTCAAAGTATTTGCATCGTGACAGAAGGCTCCTTTCATCTCGCTGTATCAGGGTATAACTCTGAGTTTAAGAAACTTTATGAGTCCCTCAACTCATTTTTCTGGAWTATGAAATGAGCATATGGCTGAGAACAGCGCAGGGCTACGCAGTCAATTTCCCCGATGTCACATTGGGACAGGGGTGACATTCATATTAATACTATCCCCTTGGCCCTGCACTCTATTTGACTTGGGACGACACACAAGAGAGACATGGATTTTTCGGTACTGCCATGTTGCCTGACAAATCAAATTCAAATGTTGAGCGTGGCCACCAGAGCGACAGAAGCTGGTTCTCAGCTGCCAAAGGTTGAGACGCTCACCATTCTCAAAGCAGCATTAAAAACCTGCTGTTTCATGCCTATGAATTACAATATTTATGGTGTTTTTTTTAAATGGCCCTGTTCTTGGGCAGAGTTGTGCCCACACTAGGCAGATGGGATACAATATGGCCTGTTTTTGCCTGGACAAATGTGGTGCGTGTAATGCAGCCTAGTTTAATTTATACCATCCCAGCAGCTATCTTAGAAATATAACTTTTCTCTGTGCTTCTCCGAGCATGCACGGAGGATCTGCACCTTCACCCTCTGTCAACATCTGGAGCTGTGGGCATCTTCACCCTCTGCCAACATCTGGAGCTGTGGGCACCTTCACCCTCTACCAACATCTGGAGCTGTGGGCACCTTCACTCTCTGCAAACATCTGGAGCCATGTATTAATACATTCAGCTTAGTATGCTCACTGTGTAAACAAGCATAGCTAATTAAGCCTTTATTCATCAGTAAGTTGGATAATGCCTGCTCCTGTTGGACTGGTGAAATGTTGCTGTTGATTGTTAATTGGGCTTAGAACCTTGTCTATTATTATTTTTTACATTGTGCAAAACATTTCTAAGACAACTGTAAGAAGATTTCTCATAACATCTTTGTTGGAACTTTTCATCCCTATACTGTATATTTCAGACCATTCTTTGACAACTTTTTCCTCTCGCATCTGTACTCATTCACAGACTAATAAGTTCACATTTAGCCCTCCTGTTGAAAGTGAAAACGTGCTTAAATCTGCTTCTGTGTTAACCTTGCCCCGGCAGCCCCCAGCCTGACCCCCCTAACGAGGTGGGAAAAGACCACTTGTCCATCCGTCCATGGACAGGCCATGTTGAGCCAGACTGCATCGGACCCCTTAAGCACATGAATGATTGACACCCTTTCACTTCAAGCCTCTACCAACGGGGTGGAGCCTGCTGACTGTCACACACTTGATGGGTTGTTGAGCAGGACACGTCATCCAGAGCAGAGTGTGGCCCCTCTGAACTACAGGGGATCCTCTTCCCTCAAGCCGCTGTCCTAAGCCAGAGAGACCCCTACTTATTGGCATGTTGGTATGTCCTGTCCTGACTGGAGGTACTGCTAGCAGTAGGTGCTGTGTTGAGCCTCACTGCTGATCTGGCAACACAGCTCACCTCCAATGAGAGAGTTAGGCTGTGTTGGCAGAGGGTGAATGTGCCCACA
>NC_036858.1:68925458-68930696 GCF_002910315.2 Salvelinus sp. IW2-2015 | reverse complement strand
GTGGCATACTAAGATGTGGTTTTACATAGTGGCATACTAAGATGTGGTTTTACATAGTGGCATACTAAGATGGGGTTTTACATGGTGACATACTAAGCTGTGGTTTTACATGGCGGCATACTAAGCTGTGGTTTTACATAGTGACATACTAAGATGTGATATCATATCAGCTGCTCACACAGTTAAAAAACACTGTGCCCTCTTAAGTGTAAATCTACTGGGCAGCAATTCAAATTCATGAAAATATAAATAGTATATTAATGAGATATTAAACTCACTCCAAGTTGAAATCAGGTATAAATAACATCATTTTCGTAACTGCATCAAACAAAATGTATTGTTGTGGTTAATGGATCTCTAATTACATTACAATTATTCTCAATAAGCAGCAACTTCTTAGTAAATGAGATTGGGTTGAAATAGTGTGTCCAGCGTTCAGTGTTTCAAAGGAAATGATCCCATGGGAACGCAGGCTGTTGTTGAATCAGAAGTTCACCAAGAYCTATAATAAGACCAACATGGACAGAAGTTATCCTCTGATGTCAGACCTTACAATTCACATTTTAACTTTCGTGATGTGAAAAACATTGCAAATAGAACATGTAAATCAGAATGGTATTTTGAATGCCCAGTTATAGAGGTACAACACTGTGACAGAATGAGGACCTTTGATGCCAACTCTGTTCAGTTCCCTTTCTGTGAATAATTAGTGYGTGTCAATATTGCGCCCCATAGTAACCATATGGTTAGTCCTGTCAGACAGGCAATTGTTTGGTGCTGTGAAATATTGTGTTGCCCTGTGAGTGCTGGAGCCAGTGGATGCAGGAACTGTTGTTCAGACTGACAGTTACATTGTGTGAGTGAATGGGAAAACTTCTGAGGCAGAGATGCGAGTGGACCCAGACAGAATGTCCTGACCCTGGATAGAAAGGTCGATTTGACATGGTATAGGCTCTTCCTTCATCTCCCAGCACTAGCCATTGGGCAGACCAAAAGGAAGCCCACTTAACTTATGGGTGCCTTTCAAATAGGAAATAAAAAAACTCATATTTATGTCAGACATGTTGCGGAAAAAGCCTTTCTCCCCCACTGCACTGTGATTTAGTTAAACAGGTTTCTTAACAATAGCGTACTAGTTAGCTTTCTTAAACAACAAAACAACAACAGTTGATATGACACCAGAATACAAATATTTTGTAAGATTTAACAGAACCTTTAGCTCTATAAATGGTCATATTTTATGGACTGTCTTGGTATTTATTTGGATGTCAGCCATCCACAAATGTTTTCTTACGTTTATTTGCCAGGGACCCTATGCATCTTTATTGCAGTCAAATGCAGTCTTTTGATGCAATGCACCAGATTTTTACTATTTGATTTCCATATGCAGTCCTTAGTTACACTGTAAATTCTGAGTGTATGTGAATCAGAAATGCTTTATTGACAGCTAGGTACAAAGAACCTCCTTTTTGTTTTTTTGTTTCAAATYTTTATATGCAATAGAGTAAATTAAATTAATTGTGCCTTAACTTTTGCTCACCTTATAATTATTATTCTGGATAACGTGGTGATTTCCATTTGGAGTTTATTTTAAATACAGAAATATATAAATACTTAAATACAGAAATATTTCAATATAGAAATTCTTAAATATAGAAATACTTCAATATTGAAATATAGAAGTACTCAGAGCCAATATTAATCATGTGTACGTACAGTGGGTTATTGCTTCCCAAAATGTGTTAGATGAAAGTTGAAATATCTCAGAATGAAAGTAACATGGAATGCTTAATATCACCATAATATGATTCTCAACAATAATTTAACGTAAAGGCAGGGCCGTAACCAGGGTTTGAGTTTTACTGAGGTCCGAACGGGGGAAGCTCAATTGATGAAGCTCATTTTCTGCATTTCTATGCAATTAGAAAACTTTTAAATGCTATTTGGAGAACAGCAAAAGCCAAAATGACCGCAGCTGTAGGTTTATTCACCTCAGTCCATCTACAAACACATAGCCCATTAGCTATACAGTTGTAATGTCAAACCCCTGAAAGGGGATAATATGAGAAAAGATTCACACTGACACGTAGCTTCAGTGACTGTTCAGTCAGTTGTAATGATGAATTCCATAAAATCATCAATGCTTTACATACAGTGCATTCAGAAAGTATTCAGACCCCTTGACTTTTTCCACATTTTGTTACATTACAGCCTTATTCTAAAATGGAGTTTATAGTTTCAAAAAAATCCTGTTCAATCTCAACACAATACCCCATAATGACAAAGCAAAAACAGGTTCTTAGAAATGTTAGCAAATTTATTAAAAGTAAAAAACTGAAATACCTAATTTTTCCATAAGTATTCAGACCCTTTGCTATGAGACTCGAAATGAGCTCAATTATCATCCTTGAGATGTTTCTACAACTTGATTGAAGTCCACCTGTGGTAAAATCAATTGATTTGACATCACTTGGGAAGGCACACACCTGTCTACATAAGGTCCCACAGTTGACAGTGCATGTCAGAGCAAAAACCAACCCACGAGGTCAAAGGAATAGTCCGTAGAGCTCCGGGACAGGATTGTGTCAAGGCACAGATCTGGGGAAGGGTACAAAAAATGTCTGCAGCTTTGAAGTTCCCCAAGAACACAGTGACCTCCATCATTCTTAAATAGAAGAAGTTTGGAACCACCAAGACTATCAAGAGTTGGCCGTCTGGCCAAACTGAGCAATCGGGGGAGAAGAGACTTGGTCAGGGAGGGGACCAAGAACCTGATGGTCACTCTGGCAGAGCTCTAGAGTTCCTCTGTGGAGATGGGAGAACTTTCCAGAAGGACAGGCATCTCTGCAGCCCTCCACCAATCAGGCCTTTATGGTAGAGTGTTCCGCCGAAAGCCCCCCCTGAGTAAAAGGTACATGACAGCCGCTTGGAGTTTGCCAAAAAGGCACCTAAAGACTCTCAGACCATGAGAAACAAGATTCTCTGGTCTGATGAAATCAAGATTAAACTCTTTGGCCTGAATACCAAGYGTCACGTCTGGAGGAAACCTGGCACCATCCCTACAGTGAAGCATGGTGGTGGCAGCATCATGCTGCGGGGATGTTTTTCAGCGACAGGGACTAAGAGACTAGTCAGGATCGAAGGAAAGATGAATGGTGCAAAGTAAAGAGAGATCCTTGATGAAAACCTGCTCCAGAGCACTCAGGACCTCAGACTGGAGTGAAGGTTCATCTTCCAACAGGACAATGACCCTAAACACACAGCCAAGACAACGCAGGAGTGGCTTCAGGACAATTCTCTGAATGTCCTTGAGTGGCCCAGCCAAAGCCCAGACTTGAAGCCGATCGAACATGTCTGGAGGGAACTGAAAATAGCTGTGCAGCGACACTCCCTATCCAGCCTGAAAGAGCTTGAGAGGGTCTGCAGAGAAAAATGGCAGAAACTCCCTAAATATTGGTGTGCCAAGCTTGTAGCGTCATGCCCAAGAAGGCTGTAGTCGCTGCCAAAGGTGCTTCAACAAAGTACTGAGTAAAGGGTCTGAATACTTATGTAAATGTGATATTTACAAATGTCAAAACAAATGTTTTTGCTTTGTCATTATTGGGTATTGTGTGTAGATCGATAAGGGAAAAAAACAATTGAATCCATTTTAGAAAAAGGCTGTAATGTAACGAATGCATTGTAGATATATCTTTTCTYAAATTATAATGRCGTTTACATTTGTATTCCTAGGCATTACTAATCAAGCGCCGCACAAACAGACATTATTGGAGCACACAGATGATCGTATCACCACATTTACATTAATTATTAGAATATTATGTTATGACACTGGGTGTCAAGTAAAGTGTTACCAAATATTACTTACGATTCTGTATTAATATCAGTGATGTAGTGGTAACATTAAGGTGGGTAATGAGTAAACTATAAACTCCAGTGGGCGATCATGATGAGACGAATAACTATCGATATAAATTAAAACKTAGGACATTTTTAGAACTGTATTATTTGCATGTCAATTGCACTGCCTAGGCCAATAGAGAAGACAGGCCATGTGGAGATGTTCATATTGAAACATATCTTCTTCTTTTTTAAGTTCCTAACTTGTTTGATAAGATTAGAACACATTTTCTCAGGGGACACCACATGGAGCCCCGACCGCAAGTTTGGGAACCACTGTACTAACCTCTCTCTCTGCTTTCTTCCGATCTCTTTCTGTCTCCTCTGCTTCCTCCTGAATGCATTGCAGCCTGCCTCAGACTCACCACTGAGCGCCACATCACTGTCTAAGTAGTCTACTCTCTGTAAAGCAAAGTTCATTTACGAACTTAGTAGCCATCCTTCAGCTGGATAAGTACTACTAGCCAGACGTTACTGCAATAGAAGTCTGTGGCAGCCAGCCACCTGAATGACAGTCTATAAGAGACTATTTAACAGTTGTGCTCTTATTCTCCGAGAGTTGTTTGTTTGTTTGTTTGGGGGAAGTCTGTAGACACTGCAGGAGTCCAGCATCTCGCTGACACACTGTCATCAGCGTCTCTAATGTCTACTTGAGCCGACTCCGAGCTGGGGTAGTTTGTTTCACGTCTCAGGCCCTCGGCCTGTGCCACAAGGGCGGAGTTAGCCAGGCGGAGTTAGCCGTTTGAGAGAGTGGTGAATATGCTGCTAAAAAGGCAAATCCCGGAGACAAATCCGTGAGACGCAGGCGAACATAACGAACAAACCACTGTTGATGTTTCAACTCATTCGCAAAGAGGCAGGCGTGATTAGAAGTCAGATCAAAAATACTAGTGTTCTGATCTTCGATCAACACTGGGAGTAATATTTAGATGTTGATCTGTACTAGATTTTCTTTATTGTGCACAAAATCTCTCTCTCTCTCTCCCTCCATCTCCATCTCTCTTCCTCTTCCTCTCTCTCTTTCCCTCTTCCTCTTCCTCTCTCTCTTTCTCTCTCTCTCGCTCTCTCACTCTCTCACACACTCTCTCTCTCTCTTTCTCTTTCTCTTTCTCCTTCTAATTTCTCTCTTCCTCTTTCTCTCTGTCTCTGTCTCTGTCCCTCTCTCTTCCTCCCTCTTTCTCTGTATACAGTATACAGTATATATTTTTCATTTATTTATTTATTTTATTAGCAAAGATTACTGAGGTCCGGACCTCGGTGTCCTCATAGTTACCTAGGGCCCTGTGTACAGGCCATTACATATAGTCCCTAGCAACTTTATATAAGCTTACATTTGAT
>NC_036858.1:68915958-68925442 GCF_002910315.2 Salvelinus sp. IW2-2015 | reverse complement strand
TGTTACCCTATATGACCATGGCATGTTACCCTATATGACCATGGCATTTTCCCCACATCTTGTCATTGGATTTTCAACATTGCAAAACATATTTTGTTTTTGTAAACTTAAGTTAAAACAAATATTTAGAAAATAAAGACACTACTTGCACAGCCTTTGGTCAAGATAATTGCAGACAAACTCTTCTGTAGCCACTAATTGAGCTTGCTGTACCTTTCTAATGGCAATTTGGCCCACCTTTCAGCAGCAAAATGAAGAAATTCTTTAATGTTTGAGGGGTACCTCCACCACCTGCTGTTTTCAGCTCAACCCATAGGTTATGGATGTGATTTAATATTATTCTTTTTTTCACCTTTATTTAACCAGGTAGGCTAGTTGAGACCAAGTTCTCATTTGCAACTGCGACCTGGCCAAGATAAAGCAAAGCAGTTTGACACATACAACAACACAGAGTTACACATGGAATAAACAAACATACAATCAATAATACAGTAGAAAAGTCTATATACAGCATGTGCAAATGAGGTAGGATAAGGGAGGTAAGGCAATAAATAGGCCATAGTGGTGAAATAATTACAATTTAGCATTAACACTGGAGTGATAGACGTGCAGATAATGATGTGCAAGTAGATATACTGGGGTGCAAAAGAGCAACAACAAAAAAATAACAATTTGGGGATGAGGTAGTTGGGTGGGCTATTTACAGACGGGCTGTGTACAGGTACAGTGATCGGTAAGCTGCTCTGACAGCTGATACTTAAAGTTAGAGAGGGAGATATAAGTCAAAAGATATAAGTCGAAAGCCTTGGCCAGGTCGATGAAGACGGCTGCACAGTACTGTCTTTTATCTATGGTGGTTATGATATCGTTTAGGACCTTGAGCATGGAAGAGGTGCATCCATGACCAGCTCGGAAAYCAGATTGCACAGTGGAGAAGGTACGGTTTGGATTTGATATGATCGGTGATCTGTTTGTTAACTTGGCTTTCGAAGACTTTAGAAAGGCAGGACAGGACGAATATAGGTCTATAACAGTTTGGGTCTAGAGTGTCTCCCCCTTTGAAGAGGGGGATGACCGCGGCAGCTTTCCAATCTTTGGGGATCTCAGACGATACAAAAGAGAGGTTGAACAGGCTAGTAATAGGGGTTGCAACAATTTCGTCAGATAATTTTAGAAAGAGAGGGTCCAGAATGTCTAGCCCGGCTGATTTGTAGGGGTCCAGATTTTGCAGCTCTTTCAGGACATCAGCTATCTGGATTTGGTTGAAGGAGAAATGGTTGAGGCTTGGGCAAGTTGCTGTGGGGGGTGCAGGGCTGTTGACCGGGGTAGGGGTAGCCAGGTGGAAAGCATGGCCAGCCGTAGAAAAATGCTTGTTGAAATTCTCAATTATAGTGGATTTGTCAGTGGTGACAGTGTTTCCTAGCCTCAGTGCAGTGGGCAGCTGGGAAGAGGTGCTCTTATTCTCCATGGACTTTACAGTGTCCCAGAACYTTTTGGAGTTTGTGCTACAGGATGCAAATTTCTGTTTGAAAAAGCTAGCCTTTGCTTTCCTAACTGCCTGTGTATATTGGTTCCTAACTTCCCTGATACATCTGGACCCTATGATCACTCGGCTACACATGCCTCTCCCTAATGTCAATATGCCTTGTCTACTGCTTTTTCGGTTAGTTATTATTGTTTAATTTCAATRTAGGGCCCCCAGTCCCGTTCAATATGCCTTAGATAGCTCTTTTGTCCCACCCCCCACACATGCGGAGACCTCACCTGGCTTAACTGGAGTCTCCAGAGACGCAACCTCTGTCATCGTCACTCAATGCCTAGGTTTACCTCCACTGTACTCACTTCCTACCATACCCTTGTCTGTACATTATGCCCTGAATCTATTCTATCTTGYCCAGAAATCCTTTCCCTGCTCCTTTTATTCTCTGTTCCCAACGCACTAGACGACCAGTTCTTATAGCCTTTAGACGTACCCTTATCCTACTCCTCCTCTGTTCCTCTGGTGATGTAGAGGTTAACCCAGGCCCTGTAGCCCCCAGATTATAAAGTATAAAAATCCGTACCACATTGGGTGAGGCGGGTTGCAGGAAAGTATATTCAATTCGTAGATGGAAAGTGAGATTTWAAAAAACGCAAAGTACACAGGACAAGACAAACACACRTCCAACTGTTACGCCATCTTGGATATTATGATTCAGCTCTCACCATAGGTTATGGATGTGATTCAGCTCTCACCATAGGTTATGGATGTGATTCATATCTCACCATAGGTTATGGATGTGATTCAGTTCTCACCATAGGTTATGGATGTGATTCAATCTCACCATAGGTTATGGATGTGATTCATATCTCACCATAGGTTATGGATGTGATTCAGCTCTCAACCATAGGTTATGATGTGATTCAGCTCTCACCTAGGTTATGGATGTGATTCATATCTCACCATAGGTTATGGATGTGATTCAGCTCTCACCATAGGTTATGGATGTGATTCATATCTCACCATAGGTTACAGATGTGATTCAGATCTGGACTCCTAGTGTTTCTTCTTGAACCATTCCAGAGTGCTTTTGATGTGAGTTTGGGGTTGATGTAATATCAACTAACTAATAATAAACACATACTGATGTTTTGAGGACATTTTTTACCTTCTGTAAGTTTAAGAAATATTGCCTTGTGATTTGTAATTTTGTTTGCAAAAATCTGCATATATTTAAGACATTTCTAAAATTCTCTCTGTCATGAGGAGGGACAATAATCCAGATGTTTATAAGAAATCCCGCTATGCCCTCAGATGAACCATTAAACAGGCAAAGCGTCAATAAAGGACTAAGATTGAATCCTACTACACTGGCTCTGAGGCTTGTCGGATGTTGCAGGGCTTGCACACTATTACGGACTRCAATTCGAAACCCAGCTGCCCAGTGACGCGAGCCTACCAGACGAGCTAAATGCATTTTATGCTCGCTTCGAGGCAAGCAACACTGAAGCATGCATGAGAGCACCAGCTGTTCCAGATGACTAAGTGATCACGCTCTCTGCAGCCGATGTGAGCAAGACCTTTAAACAGGTCGACATTCACAAAGCCACGGGCCAGACGGATTACCAGGATTTCTACTCAAAGCATATGCGAACCAACTACCAAGTGTCTTCTGATTTTTTCAACCTCTCCCTGACCGGGTCTGTAATATGTTTCAAGCAGACCACCATAGTCCCTGTGCMCAAGAAAGCGTAGGTAACCAGCCTAAATGATTACCACCCCGTAGCACTCACGTCGGTAGCCATGAAGTGTTTGAAAGACTGATCATGGCTCACATCAACACCATCATCCCGGAAACCCTAGACCCACTACAATTGGCATACCGCCCCAACAGAGCCACAGATGACGCAATCTCAATGGCACTCCACACTGGCCTTTCCGACCTGGACAAAAGGAACACCTATGTGAGAATGCTGTTCATTGACTACAGCTCAGCGTTCAACACCATAGTGCCCACAAAGCTCATCACTAAGCTAAGGACCCTGGGACTAAACACCTCCCTCTGCAACTGGATCCTGGACTTCCTGACGGGCCACGCCCAGGTGGTAAGGGTAGGCAACAACACATCTGCCACGCTGATCCACAACACTGGGGCACCTCAGCGGTGCRTGCTTAGTCCCCTCCTGTACTCCCTGTTCACCCACGACTGTGTGGCCAAGCACGACTCTAACACCATCATTTAATTTGCTGATGACACAACAGTGGTAGGCCTGATCACCGATGAGACAGCCTATAGGGAGGAGGTCACATACCTGGCAGTGTGGTGCCAGGACAACAACCTCTTCCTCAATGTGAGCAAGACAAAGGAGCTGATCGTGGACTATAGGAAAGGAGGGCTGAACAAGCCCCCATTAACATTGATGGGGCTGTGGTGGAGCGAGTCGAGAGTTTCAAGTTCCTTTGTGTCCACGTCACCAACAGACTATCATGGTCCAAACACACCAATACAGTCGTGAAGAGGGCACGACATCACCTTTTCCTCCTCAGGAGACTGAAAAGATTTGGCATGGGTCCCCAGATCCTCAAAAAGTTCTACAGCTGCACCATCGAGAGCATCCTGTTGCATCACCGCCTGGTATGGCAACTGCTCGGTATCTGACCATAAGTTCGCTACAGAGGGTAGTGCATATTGCCCAGTACATCACTGGGGCCAAGATTCCTGCCATCCAGGACCTATATACTAGACGGTGTCAGAGAAAGGCCCAAAAAATTGTCAGACTCCAGTTACCCAAGTCATAGACTGTACTCTCTGCTACCACACGGCAAGCAGTTCCGGAGTGCCAAGTCTAGGACCAAAAGGATCCTTAAAACTTCTCTAGGATAGGGGGCAGCATTTTCACTTTTGGATAAATAGCGTGCCCAATTTCAACTTCCTTCTACTCATCCCCAGAATATAAGATATGCATATTATTAGTAGATTTGGATAGAAAACACTCTGAAGTTTCTAAAACTGTTTGAATCATGTCTGTAAGTATAACAGAACTTATGTAGCAGGCAAAACCCCGAGGACTAACCATCATTTATTTTTTTATTTTTTAGGTCACTGTCTCTTCAATGAGATTTCATTTGAATAGTGGATTTCTAATCACCCTGTTTTCAGTTCCTACCGCTTCCACTGGATGTCACCAGTCTTTGGAAATAGGTTGAGGTTATTCATTTGTGCAATGAAGAAGTAAGGCCACCTGGAAACAGTGTAACGTCATGTGTACTGTTTGAGAGTTGCGCAAGACTAGAAAAGTAGCGTTAGTTTGTTGATCTCCTGTATTGAAAACAGATAGACCCGTCTTCAATTTGATCGAYTATTAACGTTTACAAATAGCTTCAGTTGTATTACAAAAGTAGTTTGAAATGTTTTGGCAAAGTTTAGAGGTAATTTTTTAGATATTTTGTAGTGATGTTGCGCAAATTGGAAGCTGTTTTTTTCTGGATCAAACACGTCAAATAAATGGACAATTTGGATATATATGGACGGAATTAATCAAACAAAAGGACCATTTGTGATGTTTATGGGACATATTGGAGTGCCAACAAAAAGAATCTCGTCAAAGGTAAGGCATGATTTATATTTTATTTCTGCGTTTTGTGTCGTGCCTGCAGTGTTGAAATATGCTACACTGTCTTTGTTTACTGTTGTGCTATCATCAGATAATAGCATCTTATGCTTTCGCCGAAAAGCCTTTTTGAAATCTGACATGGTGGCTGGATTCACAACGAGTGTAGCTTTAATTTGGTATCTTACATGTGTGATTTAATGAAAGTTTGATTTTATATCATTTTTTWAAATTTGGCGCTCTACATTTTCCCTGGCTATTGGCCAAGTGGGACGCTACCGTCCCACATATCCCATAGCAGCTTCTACCCCCAAGCCATCAGACTGCTGAACAATTAATCCATTGGCCACCCAGACTATTTACTTTTACACCCTCCCCCCTTTGTTTTTACACTGCTGCTACTCGCTGTTTATTATCTATGCATAGTCACTTTACCCCTACCTACATATACATATTACCTCGACTAACCTATACTCCAGCACATATACTCGGTACCGGTACTCGTTATTGTTATTTTTATTGTGTTACTTGTTTTATTTTAAATTTTTTACTTTAGTTTATTTATTAAATATTTTCTTAACTCTATTTCTTGAACTGCATTGTTGTTAAGGGCTTGTAAGTAAGCATTTCAAGGGAAGGTGTACAACTGTTGTATTCGGCGCATGTGACAAATATAATTTGATTCAATTTGATTTTATAATGAAAGCTCACAAAAGTAACAAGTAATGGTAGACCTACCAATTATTTATAGTGATTTTACTGATATACATTTTGTTTATTCATTTTTAAGTGATAAAACTCGTAATTTCTTTTTTGTTTATTTCTGTTATTTTTCTGTGGCTTTATCCAAATTGAATTCTTATTCAGACTCTTGAAAAATTTGCTCTCATACAGCCAAAACATACCCTTAACATGTGAATGTAATTATCACTCCTTTGTAAAGACAGCAAAGATATGTTGTGTATGTATGGTACATGTTTACTTTATAAGCTCTTGAATAAAAATGTCTACAAAATTACGTTAACAAATTGGTAACGAATCACCCAAAAATCGGTAACGGAATTACTGCAATTGAATTGGTTACAATGGGGAAATCATAGGATCTCCTGCTACTGTCCTCCCTTCCACTGGCATACTGTTATGTTCAGCTCATAACTGTTTTATTTCTCTCTGTTGTCTGTGGTCAAACCAAGAGTGTTCAAACAGTCTGTCTGGACAACTCTTACTTTGTTCTCTCCCTCGCTCTCTCTGCCGCTTTCACTCTCTCTCTCTCCAAATAATGTCACCTGTCCCRGATCATACTGGCACCGACCTACCCATGAGCCCCCTCTCTTTCCATTTACTGTAACCAGCATTCTCACCCATTGAGCATCGACCGATACCGGACATCCATGGATGTTGAAAATAAGTTGACATTTTGCCATTCCACCCTGGCCACGATGTTAACGTCCACAGACGGACCGGACTGGACCAGTTTGAATCTATCATAGACCTATGTTTCACAAGTTTGGATAGCACAGTACAGTGCAGTACAATGCAGTACAGAGAGTAGAGAACAGTAGAGTACAGTACAGTACTGTGTACAGTAGAGTACAGTAGAGTACAGTAGGGAAAGCTGGATACCTAGTCAGTTGTACAACTGAATGCCTTCAACTGAAATGTGTCTTCCGCATTTAACCCAACCCCTCTGAATCAGAGAGGTGCAGGGAGCTGCCTTAATCGACATCCACGTCTTCGGCACCCGGGGAACAGTGGATTAACTGCCTTGCTCAGGGGCAGAACAACAGATTTTTACCTTGTCAGCTCGGGGATTGGATCTAGCAACCTTTCGGTTACTGGCCCAATGCTCTAACCACTAGGCTACCTGCCGCCCCAGTACTGAGTACAGTAGAGTACAGTACAGTACTGAGTACAGTAGAGTATAGTGCAGTACTGAGTACAGCAGAGTATAGTAGAGTACAGCACAGTACTGTACAGTGAGTAGAAAACAGTAGAGTACAGCACAGCACGGTACATTCAGTAGAGTACAGTGGAGTACAGTACTGAGTACAGTAGAGTACAGCACAGTACTGTACAGTGAGTAGAGCACAGTAGAGTGCAGTACTATACTGAGTACAGTAGACTACAGCACAGTACTGAGTACTGTAGAGTACAGTACAATACAAAACAGTACAATACAATACAGTAGAGTAGAGTACAGTAGAGTACAGTATTTTGTACTGTACTCTATTGTACTGAACTATACTCTACTGTACTGTATTGTATTGTACTCTACTGTACTGAACTCTACTGCACTGTACGGAACTCTACTATGTTGTGTTGTATTGTACTGCACTGTCCTATACTGTGCTCTGCTGTGCTGTATTGTACTGCACTGTCCTCTACTGTGCTCTGCTGTGCTGTATTGTACTGCACTGTCCTCTACTGTGCTCTGCTGTGCTGTATTGTACTGCACTGTCCTCTACCATACTCTGCTGTACTGTATTGTACTGCATTGTACTCTGCTGTGCTTTGCTGTGCTATATTGTACTGCACTGTCCTCTACCGTACTCTGCTGGTGGATGTATTGTACTGCCCTGGTCCTCTGCTGTGCTGTATTGTACTGCACTGTCCTCTACCATACTCTGCTGTACTGTATTGTACTGCATTGTACTCTGCTGTGCTCTGCTGTGCTATATTGTACTGCACTGTCCTCTACCATACTCTGCTGTGCTGTATTGTACTGCACTGTCCTCTACCGTACTCTGCTGTGCTGTATTGTACTGCACTGTCCTCTACCGTACTCTGCTGTGCTGTATTGTAGTGCACTGTCCTCTACCGTACTCTGCTGTGCTGTATTGTACTGCACTGTCCTCTACCGTACTCTGCTGTGCTGTATTGTACTGCAYTGTACTCTGCTGTGCTCTGCTGTATTGTACTGCACTGTCCTCTACCGTACTCTGCTGTGCTGTATTGTAGTGCATTGTACTCTACTGTGCTCTGCTGTATTGTGCTGCACTGTCCTCTTCTGTGCTCTGCTGTGCTGCACTGTGATGTCCAAACATGTAAAACATAATGAACATGACTTTCATATCCATAATTATGCATTTCTGTGTAGTACAGTTCAGGGACCCATGATGGAATTGCGTTACCATAATTCTGTTCCCGGGTGTAATTCCACGTCACTTACTGTAGTTCAATAACCAGGTTTCATGTCATAGCTGACACCCCATTCTTTCTGCAGACATCTATGAATCTTCATTAGGATCAGATATTTAACAGTTTTTGGAAAACGTGGTCGCATAAAAACCTGAGGAGATTTTACCGTAATTCCGTTACCTAAATTTGCAACTGCACAGTTCTTCCACTAAATTTGTTTTTGTGAAATGTTCACAAAGTAGTCCTTGTCTGTAAGTAGACTTGTATGGTTTGTTACATTTTGAAATCAATGTTTTTTTTTTGGCATACATTTCAAARTAAAAWAAAAAAWGAGTCACAGTGTAATTCCGTTAACGTGTGCCCATGTGCAACCTGATCAAAACCCATATCTACTCTGACACAGTAATCCACATCACTTCCATCATCCTTTGCGTTTCTCTGCCAATTAACATTCTGTTAGCCCATTGTTAGCCCATTGTGTTAGCCCATTCTGTTARMCCATTCTGTTCTGCTCTTTAATAAGACAGGTTAAATTGATGCCCAGTCCGCCTTTATCTTAAAAATAAAGCTGAACAATTAAAACCCATGCCTCTTTGCACAGCTTTTGATCCTTCACAAAGCTTTCGCTTGCTGCTTTTGGGGATGTAATGTGAAGCGCCCTGGTGGAACTCAAGTGAGGCAGTAAGAGGCATGGGACTGTTTCCCTTGTTTTTGCTCAATCAGGGGCATTGTTTAAACTATCAGTATGATTTATTTGTCTACATTGACCTGCAGACACTGCTTAATTATCCTGGGATAATCTCAGGGAGCGCCTCCTGACACCCGCAGAAAGGCCAGCGACTTGGGCTCTGTGGACCAACTGTTGACCTGATGGTCAGCCTGACAGGCAGGGGTTATAGATCCGCACTGACCACTCCACCACTGTTTCTCTGTGTTGGCCGGAGCCAAAGCCCATGTAGTCAGGCCCTTATGGCTGCTGGGTAAATGATTCTCATTCCCCCTAATGAGGCGTTAAAATAGGACTACGGACAGGACAACTCCCATTAACGTCAAGTGATGGCACTTAACCAGTCAGTCCGGCCATCAGTGATAAATCATTGTGTAAATGTGCTGCTCCTTTGCAAGGCTAAGCTCATAATTGTCATGTGCAACACCTTTCTCATGAAATATTCAGTGTTGTAAGAAAACAGTGATGTTGGAGTTTCACTTTCTTTAGAAAACAGTGATGTTGGAGTTTCACTTTTCTTTAGAAAAC
>NC_036858.1:68902736-68915933 GCF_002910315.2 Salvelinus sp. IW2-2015 | reverse complement strand
ACAAGGGAGATTGTCTATTCATTCATTCTCATATGGCTGTTATTCATTTCTTGAGATATGTGCTTATGATGTCCTTGATCTTGCTGTTTATTGATTCTTATCATAATCGGCTTAGAGTTGATGGAAAGTTTACATTTTAATTTGTGCACTGCCGGCATTTATCAAATGATCATGTAGAACTTTGATTATGTTATATGAAAGTTCATTTTGATAGATAGAGAAAGAAACTACTGTAGGTTGAGACTGTCAGGAGGGAAAAGTTCATACCTGTAGCTGCAATGTCAACTTGAAGCATTGTAATTGATGAATGTTTTAATATTTTTATTTTCAGAGACATTTTATGTTGTTTTGATAATGTTATATTTTATAAGAAAGAAAAAACTAATAATATTAGGAAGTGCTTATAAGTGATCTGTTTCAATCTGGGTACCTGTATAGGTGTGGGGTGTGAATGGAAATGGTAAGAGTGGGGTAAAGCAGGGGATACCATTATGACGGCGACCTTGGACATAAGGGTTATGCCTTGTTAAGGGCAGATGACGATTTGACCTTTTGGCCCAATTCTCCTATCACAGGGACCTGCTAGCTCCGGATGACAGGGTAGTGCTTTTCAGTTTCCTGCAATGCCACGGCAGCATTTGGGTTTGGTAAATGATTTCCCTGTCTCATCGATTATCCCCATATTACTATTATAATTTCTTGATGGTCCTATGTATACTAAAACAGCTTTACACTGGTTCAAGAATTAGAAAACAATTGATAAAAGCGAACAATGTTAAATGTTTTGGTATAGACTGTGTTTTTATTAAATGTTTGTATATATGTTGTATTATTGCTTAATTGCAATCAGATTCTATATTTTTTCAATTTCACATTTGAACGTGCAAAAATAATTTTTCCCTTTCCTACGTATAAGACCTTGACTCTAAAAGAAAAAGATAACTCCAAGATCATGTTTTTATAAGAAAGTGAAACCTCAATCATGTTTTATAAAAGAGAGAAATCCAAATAGGTTTTTCTGAAAGATGAACTCAATCTTGTTGTTTAAGAAACGAGAACTCCACTCTGTTTTTCTAAAGAAAGTGAACTAACTCAATCGGGTTTTCTAAGAAGGACTCCAATACTGGTTTTTAAAGAAGTGAAACCTCAACTGATGGGGGTTTTTAAAAGAATGAGATCATAATACGGTTTCTAAGAAAGAGACTCAACATCATGTTTTTAAGAAAGAGAATCCAACATCAGGTTCTTCTCAGAAGCGAAATACACACTCACGGTTTTTCTAAGAGAGAACTCAACAGTATGTCTTTTAAGAAGAGAACTCCACCTATACATATCGTTTCTAAAGAAAGCTGAAAACCTCCAACATAGGTTTTTAAAGAGAGAAACTCCACTATGTTCTTTTAAGAAGTGAAACATCCAACATCATGTTTCTAAGAAAGAGAAATCCAACTCGTGGGTTTTCTAAAAAGTGAAAACTCCACATATGTTTTCTAAAGAAGAGAATAACATCACTGTTTCAAGAAAGTGAAATCACTCATGTGTTTCTCTTTAAGAAAGAAACTCAACCATGTTTCTAAGAAAGTGAATCGACATCCATGGTTTATAGAAGGAACCTCACTCAAGGTTTTCTAGAAGAGAACCTCAATATGTTTTCTAAAGAAAGAAGAACTCCCGGTTTTCTAGAAAGGACTAACATCTGGTTTTCTAAAGAAGAGAACTCCACCTAATGTTTTTAAAAGAAGAGAACTCAAATCATGTTTTATAAAGAAGTGACTCCATAGGTTTTTATAAAGAAAGAGAAACTCCCATCACTGTTTCTAAAGAAAGTGACTCAAATCACTGTTTTTAAGAAGTGAAACTCAACATCCGTTTCTAAGAAAGAGGAATCACATAATGGTTTCTAAGAAGTTAATCCAATCAACGTGGGTTTTTCTAAGAAGAGAAACTCCAACATACTTTTGTGATGTTGGAGTTTCTCTTTCTTTAGAAAACAGTGATGTTGGAGTTTCACTTTCTTTAGAAAACAGTGATGTTGGAGTTTCTCTTTCTTTAGAAGTTCAAGTTTCATTATACGTGAGGGAAAGGAAAAGTTATTTTGCACTTTCAAATGTGAAATGTGAAAAAGGATATAGAATTGCTTGATGTGAATTAAGGCAAAGTTAATTACAAGGCGAAGTGATGAAAACAAACATTTAAAAAACACAGCTTGATACCAAACATTTAACATGTTTCGTCTTTGTATATTCAATTGTGTTTTCTATATTCTTTGGAACCAGGGGGTAAGCTGTTTTATATACATTTGACCAGTCAATGAAATTAAATGAGAAGGTATGAGTAAATCATGAGACAGAAAGTCATTTTACCAAACAAAGTGCTGCCTTGTCATTGCAGAAAACTGAAAAGCAACTTGTACCCTGTCATCACGGAGCAGCAGGTCGCCTGGTGATTAGGAGAGTTGGGCCGAAAAGGTCAAATCTGTCATTCTGCCCTTAAGCAAGGCAATTAACCCTTATTGCTCCAAGGTCGCCGTCAGTAATGGTTGATCCCCTGGCTGTGACCCCACTCTACGATTTCCATTTCACACCTCACACCTATACAGGTTACCCAGAGTGAAACAGAACTATATAAGCACTTCCTAATTATTATTAGATGTTTTTTCTTTTCTTGATAGAATATGATAACATTATCAAAACAACATAAAATGTCTCTGATTAAATAAAAATATTAAACATTATCAATACAATGTCTTCAAGGGTTTGACATTGCAGCTACAGTATAACTTTGATCCCTCCTTGACAGTTCTCAACTACAGTAGGTTTCTTTCTCGTGATCTGTTATCAAATTAACTTTTCATATCATAACTAATCAAAGTTTTTCTGTAGATGGGTACATTTGAAAATCGGCATTTCACAAATTAAAAGTGTTAAACTTTTCCATCAAAACATCAATAAGGGCATCATATGATCAAGGGAAATCCATTAAAGAACCAGCATTTATGATTCCAAGGACAAATCAATAGAACATTATGATCAATGGAAAATGAATAAGACAGCATTATGATCAATGGAAATGAAATTAATAACAAGCATATGATCAAGGGAAATTCAATAAGGATCATAATGATCAAGGGAACATCAATAAGACGAGCATATGATCAAGGGAAATCAATAAGCAAAAATGGGATCAATGGAAATTTGAATAGACAGCATATATCAATGGGAAATGAATAAGGACAGCATATGAGTCCAAGGAAATCAATAAGGACAGGTATTATGATTGATCAATAGACACAATGTCGGAATTTAAGTTAAAAAGCATATATGATCAGGAAAATGCAATAAAGGAGGAGCCATATGATTCAAGGGAAATGTCAATTAAGGGACAGATATGGATCAAGGGAACATCAATAAGGACAGCATATAGATCAAGAAGGACATTTCAATAGGCAAACATATGATCAAGGGGAATCAATATGACAAGCATATATTTCCAAGGACCATCAATAAGGCAACATATGATTCAAGCGAATCAATAAGACAGCATATGATCAAGGGACATCAATATGGCAACATATTGATTCAAAGGGACATCATATAAGCAACATATGATTCAAGGGACACATAGCACATTGACAAATCAATAAGACCAGCATATGTTCAAGGACCATCAATAAAGGCAACATATATCAAGGGACATCCAATAAAGGACAGCCATCACTTGATCAAGGGACATCAATAAGGCAACATATGGATTCAGGACATCAATAAGGCAACATATGATCAAGGGAAATCAATAAGACAGCATATGATCAAGGGACATCAATATGGCAACATACGATCAAGGGACATCAATATGGCCTCTTATGTGCAAAGACAAACAAAGTTCCCTTAAAGTCGTTGCCTCCTATGTTTGACTGATGTTGGGGGTGCTTGATAAAAGTGAAATAGCCTGATTCTTCTGGAGTGAACAAAAGCCCGTCTCTGCGGGCCCCAGCCACGCTCCCCACTGACTCCAGTTACCTGGGAGCCTGCAGCCTGGGGTCTGAGTTATGCTCCCCACACAAAGAGCATGACAGCAGAAGTGTGGAGAGAGTGAAGAGGCGCCCCACTGGCCCTGCCTCTATGCCTCTTCTCTGGCTTTCAGCCCCGTCCKCGCCGTATCGCCGGCTCCTTTCTCGTGCCGCCAATAGGGCCTGCCAGCAGCATGGCCTGAGGGGCTAATGAAAGCCTAGCTCTACTGCAAACACAACATCATTTTTGATTAAAATTGAAGGGGAGTTGTTTTAAAACAGACTGTTAAACAAATCCTAAAATATTCATAGTGCTGATAGTGATGAAGTAWTGCATGTTGAATTTCACATTGATTTGTAACCAAAACATAAGGAATCAATAATAATATACTGAAAGTAAAATGACTCAATGCTTTTACCAAATCAAATCAAATTTGTTTGGTTGCATACGCATATTTAGCAGATGTTATTGCGGGTGTAGTGAAATGCTTGTGTTCCTAGATCTATCAGTGAAGTAATATCTAACAATACAAAACAATACACACAAATCTAAAAGTAAAAGAATGGAATTAAGAAATATAGAAACATTAGGATGAGCAATGTCGGTGTATGATGTGTATCTACATACACTACCGGTCAAAAGTTTGGACACACCTACTCATTCAAGGGTTTTTCTTTATTTTACTATTTTCTACATTGCGGAATAATAGTGAAGACATCAAAACTATGAAATAACACATACGGATTCATGTAGTAACCAAAAAAGTGTTAAACAAATCAAAATATATTTAATATTTGAGATTTTTCAAAGTAGCCATCCTTTGCCTTGATGACAGCTTTGCACACTCTTTGCATTCTCTCAAACAGCTTCATGAGGTAGTCACCTAGAACGCATTTCAATTAACAGGTGTGCCNCTTTGCCTTGATGACAGCTTTGCACACTCTTTGCATTCTCTCAAACAGCTTCATGAGGTAGTCACCTAGAACGCATTTCAATTAACAGGTGTGCCTTGCTAAATGTTAATTTGTGGAATTTCTTTCCTTCTTAATGCGTTTGAGCCAATCAGTTGTGTTGTGACAAGGTAGGGTTGGTATACAGAAGACAGCCCTATTTGGTATAAGACCAAGTCCATATGATGGCAAGAACAGCTCGAATAAGCAAAGGGAAATTACAGTCTATCATTACTTTAAGACATGAAGGTCAGTCAACGCAGAACATTTCAAGATTTTCAAAGGTTTCTTCAAGTGCAATTGTAAAAACCATCAAGCGCTATGATGAAACTGGCTCTCATGAGGACCGCCACAGGAATGGAAGACCCTGTCACGACTCCTACCGAAGGTGGCTCCCCTTCCTGTTCGGGTGGCGCTCGGCGGTCATCGTCACCGGCCTACTAGCTGCCACTGATCTTTTCCTCCCCCTCCTTGTCTGTTTATTAGTTACACCTGTTTTTAGTTAGGTTAATTAGTTGGGCTTTATTATCCAGCCGGCCYGCCTGCTGGGTGTGCCGGATTGTTTTATGTGTACTCGCCTGTAAGTCACGGTTGTTCGTGTACGTGAGTTATTTTCGGGACTGTTTAGTTCCCCTGTGTTTTGGGGCATTTGTTTTGAGTGGCGTCGTTTTCACCTGTGTGGTGAATAAAGAAGTAGCGCTACTCTGAACTCTCTGTCTCCTGCGTCTGACTTCTTCCTCCACTACACCCCGGACATTACAGACCCAGAGTTACCTCTGCTGCAGAGGATAAGTTCATTAGAGTTAACTGCACCTCAGATTGCAGCCCAAATAAATGCTTCACAAAGTTCAAGTAACAGACACATCTCAATATCAACTGTTCAAAGGAGACTGCGTGAATCAGGGCCTCATGGTCAAATTGCTGCAAAGAAAGCACTACTAAAGGACACCAATAATAAGAAGAGACTTGCTTGGGCCAAGAAACACGCGCAATGGACATTAGACCGATGGAAATCTGGTCTTTGGTCTGATGAGTCCAAATTTGATATTTTTGGTTCCAACAACAGTGTCTTTTTGAGACGTAGAGTAGGTGAACGGATGATCTCCGCATGTGTGGTTCCCTCCGAGAAGCATGGAGGAGGAGGTGTGATGGTGTGGGGGTGCTTTGCTGGTGACGCTGTCTGTGATTTATTTAGAATTCAAGGCACTCTTGCAGATACCAGCCTGCAGATACCAGATACATGTGACTAACAGAAATTGAATAATGTGTCCCTGAACAAAGGGGGGGGGGTCAAAATCAAAAGTAACAGTCAGTATCTGGTGTGGTCACCAGCTGCATTAAGTACTGCAGTGCATCTCCTCCTCATGGACTGCACCATATTTTCCGTTCTTGCTGTGAGATGTTACCCAACTCTTCCACCAAGGCACCTGCAAGTTCCCGGACATTTCTGGGGGGAATGGCCCTAGCCCTCACCCTCTGATCCAACAGGTCCCAGACGTGCTCAATGGGATTGAAATCCGGGCTCTTCGCTGGCCATGGCAGAACAGTGACATTCCTGTCTTGCAGGAAATCAAGCACAGATTGAGCAGTCTGGCTGGTGGCATTGTCATGCTGGAGGGTCATGTCAGGATGAGCCTGCAGGAAGGGTACMACATGAGGGAGGTCTCCCTGTAGCGCTGTCTTAGGCGTCTCACAGTACGGACATTGCAAATGTATTGCCTGGCCACATCTGCAGTCCTCATGCTTCCTTGCAGCATGCCTAAGGCACGTTCACGCAGATGAGCAGGTACACTGGGCATCTTTCTTTTTTTGGTGTATTTCAGAGTCAGTAAAATGTGCCTTTTTAGTGTCCTAAGTTTTCATAACTGTAACCTTAATTGTCTACCGTCTGTAAGCTGTTAGTGTCTAACGACCGTTCCACAGGTGCATGTTGCATTAATTGTTTATGGTATATATATATATATATATATATATATATATATATATAATTATATATAATATATATATATTATATATATATATATATATATATAATACTATATGTGATGGATGGGATGTATAGACATTATGGACTGTATGTGGATAGACTGTAGTATATCTGAAGAATACAAGCAATAGTTGAGTAGGATGGACTTGACGAGAATACATATGAAGTGGCTAAAACAGTATGAAACATTATTTTTAAAGCCTGATGCAAAATCGCTGCCTAATGACTCTACCCTTTCTCATAATATCTTATCACCCTCCCCATAAACTCCCCCTCCTCCCTCCCTCCATCCCCCTCCTCCATCCCCCTCCTCCCACGGCCACAAGTGTCCCGCTTGGCAGAAGCGCCACTCTCTCTCCAGGGTGAGGCAGCCCTCTACTTGGGGCCCCATTGTCACCCGGCCCATATCCCCTGGCTTTGGGAACAAAATCGCCACAGTTTGCAAGTCTGTGTGTTTCACTCAGAGCCTGCAGATACCTTTGTCTCCAGCAGGCAGGGGAGCTGATAGRGAAGTTGGATCGTGTCATCCTAGGGCACCCCAAGTCTGCAGAGCAGCCACAGGGCTCCTGGGCCTCCCAGCCACCATATCCAACAGGACATTAAGAGCACTGGCCATTGGTTAAACAGAGACTGGGACCCAGTCCGCTTCCTGGTTTCATTGCTGTGGCAACAAACAGTAGAGAGTATGGATTTGTAAAGGCTAGAAGTACCGTTTCTAAAGGGATGTTCTTAAGCCCTCAAGTTCCCGCTGAACAAGCTTAAGAGGCTTTTGGTTGGTTGCGGGATATTGTCCCATTGCATTAATAATGCAATAATATCCACATCTAGATCCACAACATACACTTGCTCATATTTCAGAGCAGGTGAGGGTCTATATTTTTTAGGAATAATTGTGGATAAGTAATTGCATACTGGAAAATAATAACAGTTGACAGTACAGGTTTGTACTGTAAGTAAATGGGGAGACACCATTATCAACAATTGTTGTTATTGATATATAATGGCAATGACATCAAATATTTGGTCACATTTGCCACTAAATTTCTGATATGTTCACATACAATTTGAAGCTAGGGGGCAGAATTTTTATGTTTGGAAAAAATAGCGTTCCCAATGTAAGCTGTAAGGTGTGAACAGTCTTTAGACATAGTTTCAAGCTTTTATTCTGAAAAATTAGCGAGATTTATCAAATCGTGTCAGTGGATAGCTGAATGTTCTTCCATTAGTTCATGCGCGCAAAAGTTATAGCTYGACATTTTMTTTATCTCTTTTATTGAATAGTTTACCGTCCGGTTGAAATATTATCGATTATTTATGTTAAAAACAACCTGAGGATTGATTATAAAAAACGTTTGACATGTTTCTACGAACTTTACGGATACTATTTGGAATTTTCGTCTGCCCTTCATGACCGCTCAAGCCTGTTGATTTCTGAACATAAAGCACCAACCAAATGGAGGTTTTTGGATATAAAAATAATATTTATCGAACAAAAGGAACATTTATTGTGTAACTGGGAGTCTCGTGAGTGCAAACATCCGAAGATCATCAAAGGTAAGTAATTCATTTGATTGCTTTTCTGACTTTCGTGACCAATCTACATTGCTGCTAGCTGTTCGTTTTGTCTAGTGATCGATAAACTCACAAACGCTTGGATTGCTTTCGCTGTAAAGCATATTTTCAAAATCTGACACAATAGGTGGATTAACAACAAGCTAAACTGTGTTTTGGTGATTTCATGAAAATAAATATTTTTAGTCTTTTTTTTTTAAATTTGGCGCTCTGCAATTCAGCGGTTGTTTACGAAATGATCCCGTTAAAGGGATCCGTGCGCCAAGAGGTTTTAAGGTCCACATTCAGCTAGGCCTTCAAAAGAGGGTTGTCTCAATGACACCAGAAACCTTCTCAAAGAGCAAGGCGACAGCCAGGGCAGGAGACGTAGTCAGGCAGTTAAATCCTGACGGGATGAATTGTTTCTGCCTCTCTCTATTTCCCAGCCTCTGGTTGCCACGGTAAATGTCACAGTGACCATGGAATCAGTTCACAGCCCAGCAGGGAGGGTCAATGTAATGTTATGTGTGACATGATATTCAACAATTCCCGTCCATAGCAACAACACAAGAATGCTGCTGAGCAAAGCGCTCAACAAACATCTATGAAATGGCATTAATATCACAACATGTCCATGTCTTTGTGGAGGAAACCTCTTAATGAAGACGTGTCAGGATCAAAGGACTGGTTTTGGAGATGTTGGTGGGTTGTAGACGCTATATGAAAGGCCTGCTGTTGGAGATGTTGGTGGGTTGTAGATGCTATATGAAAGGCTGCTGTTGGATGTTGGTGGGTTGTAGATGCTATATGAAGGCCTGCTGTTGGAAGATGTTGGTGGGTTGTAGATGCTATATGAGGCCTGCTGTTGGAGATGTTGTGGGTTGTAGATGCTATATGAAGGCTGCTGTTGAAGATGTTGGTGGGTTGTAGATGCTATATGAAAGGCCTGCTGTTGGAGATGTTGGTGGGTTGTAGACGCTATATGAAAGGCCTGCTGTTGGAGATGTTGGTGGGTTGTAGAGCTATATGAAAGGCCTGCTGTTGGAGATGTTGGTGGGTTGTAGACCTATATGAAAGGTGCTGTTGAGATGTTGGTGGTTGTAGATGCTATATGAAAGGCTGGTTGGAGATGTTGGTGGTTGTAGATGCTATATGAAAGGCCTGCTGTTGGAGATGTTGGTGGGTTGTAGACGCTATATGAAAGGCTGCTGTTGAGATGTGGTGGTTGTAGATGCTTATGAGGCTGCTGTTGAGATGTTGGTGGGTTGTAGATGCTATATGAAAGGCCTGCTGTTGGAGATGTTGGTGGGTTGTAGACGCTATATGAAAGGCCTGCTGTTGGAGATGTTGGTGGGTTAAGATGTATATGAAGGCCTGCTGTTGGAGATGTTGGTGGGTTGTAGATGCTATATGAAAGGCCTGCTGTTGGAGATGTTGGTGGGTTGTAGATGCTATATGAAAGGCCTGCTGTTGGAGATGTTGGTGGGTTGTACGCTATATGAAAGGCTGCTGTTGGAGATGTGTGGGTTAAGACGCTATATGAAAGGCCTGCTGTTGGAGATGTTGGTGGTTGTAGACGCTATATGAAAGGCCTGCTGTTGGAGATTGTGGTGGGTTGTAGACGCTATATGAAAGGCTGCTGTTGGAGATGTTGGTGGGTAGAGCTATATGAAAGGCCTGCTGTTGGAGATGTTGGTGGTTGTAGAGCTATATGAAAGGCCTGCTGTTGAGATGTTGGTGGGTTGTAATGCTATTGAAAGGCCTGCTGTTGGAGATGTTGGTGGGTTGTAGAGCTATATGAAAGGCCTGCTGTTGGAGATGTTGGTGGTTGTAGAGCTATATGAAAGGCCTGCTGTTGGAGATGTTGGTGGGTTGTAGACGCTATATGAAAGCCTGCTGTTGGAGATGTTGGTGGGTTGTAGACGCTATATGAAGGCCTGCTGTTGGAGATGTTGGTGGGTTGTAGACGCTATATGAAAGGCCTGCTGTTGAGATGTTGGTGGTTGTAGACGCTATTGAAAGCGTGCTGTTGAGTGTTGTGGGTTGATGCTTATATGAAAGGCCTGCTGTTGGAGATGTTGGTGGGTTGTAGATGCTATATGAAAGGCCTGCTGTTGAAGATGTTGGTGGGTTGTAGATGCTATATGAAAGGCCAGGGTAGCCTAAATTACTTGAGATATTACGGAGACGAGACTTTATATAAATATTATAAACACACAATACACTGACAATAACTTGATTGAAATAAAATGGAATAAAAAAAATTGCCTAAATAGATTTTAAACCTATAATTTTACAGAAAGTATTGATATACCATGAAATACTGTAGCATRATATACCATGATATACCATGATATATCTACAGGTGTAATCGACACCATAACACAGYAAGACCCTATTATACATTAATAAGTGATTTGCAGGTCACCAGTAATAAAAGTATAGTTACTGTGCAAATACAAGCCATTACYAATATCCACCCCCCAAAAAGTAAATCTAATTTAACCATGTGGTGTTTGTGCAACTAAACTTATTATGAAGTGTCACATTAAATTGAAACGTGGGAAAAACACTACCCCTATTTGAATGGTTACTCTCTAGTAAAATAACTTACAAAGGACCACAAGGAGAAACATCAAGTGGTCACTGAACCCAGTTGAGCGAACCAAAATGGATGAGACTAGAGTGGMATGCAGAGGAGTACTGGGACTTCTGCTCTCCCTGGTGGAACAGAATGCCTGTGTTCCTGACACTAGGACAGTGTCTGCCATCAGGTACCGACTGGCCACGTAGTTCAGATAAGTCTACACTGCCACCATGTGGTGATTCTTTGCAGCCCCTTACTCTCTTTCAGACATTGATGGAGCACAATCCTACTGAAGGTTTAGGAAGTGTATCATCATTTGTATTATTTAAGCAGGGAGTCCTATTGAGACCAAGGTCTATTTTACATGGGAGCCCTGCATGTACTGTTATTCATAAAACACAATCAAGATGTGTTCCCTGTCATAAAGCCATTAAACAATCAGGATGTGTTCCCTGTCATAAAGCCATAAAGCCATTAACAATCAGGATGTGTTCCCTGTTATAAAGCCGTACACAATCAGGATGTGTTCCCTGTCATAAAGCCGTACACAATCAGGATGTGTTCCCTGTCATAAAGCGTTAAACAATCAGGATGTGTTCCCTGTTATAAAGCCGTACACAATCAGGATGTGTTCCCTGTCATAAAGCCATTAAACAATCAGGATGTGTTCCCTGTCATAAAGCCGTACACAATCAGGATGTGTTCCCTGTTATAAAGCCATTAAACAATCAGGATGTTTCCCTGTCATAAAGCCGTACACAATCAGGATGTGTTCCCTGTTATAAAGCCATTAAACAATCAGGATGTGTTCCCTGTCATAAAGCCATTAACAATCAGGATGTGTTCCCTGTCATAAAGCCGTACACAATCAGGATGTGTTCCCTGTATAAAGCCGACACAATCAGGATGTGTTCCCTGTCATAAAGCCATTAAACAATCAGGATGTGTCCCTGTTATAAAGCAGTACACAATCAGGATGTGTTCCCTGTTATAAAGCCATTAAACAATCAGGATGTGTCCCTGTTATAAAGCCATTAAACAATCAGGATGTGTTCCCTGTTATAAAGCCGTACACAATCAGGATGTGTTCCCTGTCATAAAGCCATACACAATCAGGATGTGTTCCCTGTTATAAAGCCATTAAACAATCAGGATGTTCCCTGTTATAAAGCCGTACACAATCAGGATGTGTTCCCTGTCATAAAGCCATACACAATCAGGATGTGTTCCCTGTTATAAAGCCGTACACAATCAGGATGTGTTCCCTGTCATAAAGCCATACACAATCAGGATGTGTTCCCTGTCAAAAGCCGTACACAATCGGATGGGTTCCCTGTTATAAAGCCATTAAACAATCAGGATGTGTTCCCTGTATAAAGCCGTACACAATCAGATGTGTTCCCTGTCATAAAGCCATACACAATCAGGATGTGTTCCCTGTTATAAAGCCGTACAGAATCAGGATGTGTTCCCGTTCATAAAGCCATTAACAATCAGGATGTTCCCTGTCATAAAGCAGTACACAATCAGGATGTGTTCCCTGTCATAAGCCATTAAACAATCAGGATGTGTTCCCTGTCAAAGCCGTACACAACGGATGTGTTCCCTATAAAGCCATTAAACAATCAGGATGTGTTCCCTGTCATAAAGCCATACACAATCAGGATGTGTTCCCTGTCATAAAGCAGTACACAATCAGGATGTGTTCCCTGTCATAAAGCCATTAAACAATCAGGATGTGGTCCCTGTCATAAAGCCGTACACAATCAGGATGTGTTCCCTGTCATAAAGCCGACACAATCAGGATGGTGTCCCTGTTATAAGCCGTACACAATCAGGATGTGTTCCATGTCATAAAGCCATTAAACAATCAGGATGTGTTCCCTGTCATAAAGCCGTACACAATCAGGATGTGTTCCCTGTCATAAAGCCTACACAATCAGGATGTGTTCCCTGTCAAAAGCCGTACACAATCAGGATGTGTTCCCTGTCATAAAGCCATTAAACAATCAGGATGTGTTCCCTGTCATAAAGCCATTAAACAATCAGGATGTGTTCCCTGTCATAAATCCGTACACAATCAGGATGTGTTCCCTGTCATAAAGCCATTAA
>NC_036858.1:68822329-68902075 GCF_002910315.2 Salvelinus sp. IW2-2015 | reverse complement strand
ATCACTAAAGCCATTAAACAATCAGATGTGTTCCTGTCATAAAGCCATTACACAATCAGGATGTGTTCCCTGTCATAAGCCATAACAATCAGGATGTGTTTCCCTGCATAAAGCCATTAAACAATCAGGATGTGTTCCCTGTCATAAAGCCATTAAACAATCAGGATGTGTTCCCTGTCATAAAGCCGTACACAATCAGGATGTGTTCCCTGTCATAAAGCCATTAAAACAATCAGGATGTGTTCCCTGTCATAAAGCCAACACAATCAGGATGTGTTCCCTGTCATAAACCATACACATCAGGATGTGTTCCCTGTCATAAAGCCATTAAACAATCAGATGTGTTCCCTGTCATAAAGCCATACACATCAGGATGTGTTCCCTGTCATAAAGCCGTACACAATCAGGATGTTTCCCTGTCATAAAAGCCATTAACAATCAGGATGTTTCCCTGTCATAAAGCCATTAAACAATCAGGATGTGTTCCCTGTTCATAAACGCGTACACAATCAGGATGTGTTCCCTGTCATAAAGCCTGTAACACAATCAGGATGTGTTCCCTGTCATAATGGCCTGATTTCTATTGCTTAATTTATGGGTATGTTTGAAATTAGTAAACATTGTCATCAAACCATGTTCATATTACCCTCGTATGTGCTTGCACTGTGCACTCAGCAGGCACAGTTTGACTGGTAGAAAAACTTAACTCGCCGAACAGAGATGCCAGAAGAAATGAAGTGTCAAGCAGAAAGAGACAAAGAAGGCTGCATACATGTCTCCCCTTGGGGGAACAGGACTTTTGGCACCAGTGGAAAGCAGGGTCCATGATATGCAGTGAGCCAATGTTTACAACTCAGTCCTCTCATCTTCAAGTCTGTTGATGTTTAGAGGAATAACGGCAAACATACTGTCTTTAAAGTAATGGACTATCTGTGCAGAGCCGTGTGTGATGGTAACAACAGGGTTCAATCCCTGTGTCCACCCTTCCTACTGTTTCTTCCACTTGGCTGTCTCCCTGTCTGATTTCCTTACTGTGAAATAACAAGAAGTAATGGCACCATGTGAGACATTGTGCTGCGCAAATCAAACCCACTCCTAGATGGAACTTGTGAAAATACACCATCTGCAATGATTGAATCCTGACCTTATCATATTGAAATGACCAAAAGGAGAAACATTCTGTTTGGTCAACATGATTATGAAGATTGCACACAGTTGCAGACATAGGTACTGGCAATGTTGTATATATTGGCAATGTTAGCAGAGAAAAAAGGAATCTGCATTAGTATATAAAAATTACAAATATACAAGAAGTCTCTGGTAGCTTGACTTTAGAGATCTGGGGAAGGGAGATTCATTGCTGTCTATATTGGTTTGAATGGTATAGGCCTTCACATTGGATTCTCCCAGCAGCACTGAGCTGTGGATGATCCCTAGCCTGGCCTCTTTGTAGTAAGGTGCACCCACGTCCCTCCCCAGTATGATTGTCATGTGTCTGGCCAGACAGCCACAACAGGGCAGAGGTATGTGAAAGAGTCCTAGAAGGCTGGCTTGTCTCCTACAGATTTGCACTTGATCAGTGTGAGATGCCACACCTCTGCGTTGTTCAGCAGGAGCCACGTTGAGCGGGCACGTGTACCAGACGGCCAGGACACTATCAAATCAAATGTTATTGGTCACAACACATGTTAGCAAATTTATTGGTCCATACACATGTACAAATGTTATTGGTCACATACACATGGTTAGCAAATGTTATGTCACACACATGGTTCAATGTATTGGTCACATACACATGGTTAGCAAATGTTATTGCAGTGTAGTGAATACTTGTAATAATTTTCTTGGCTAACAATGTAAGTATAATACATAAAAATAAAAAAATACTGCAAAGTTTCCTAAGGACTAGAAGCGAGACAGCCCTCTCTGTCGGCGCCATCTTGAGTCTGCGCCATTGGCCATGCGCCATCTAAACTGGAGCTGTCTGCCCGGTGCAGCACAGAGAAACAGGTGGTTCTTACAGGTACACTCTCTGGGGTTGATGACACCACAGGCCACCAACTCATGGACACAAGCACAGTATAACAGGTTGGGTCAGTCACATATGTCAGTTAAACTCTGGCCTGAGGAGGCCGGACACCACCATCCATATCAAGCAGGACAACAGAGCCTGACTAAGGTGCCTGAGGTTCGACATCTCCAACGATCTCCAGCAAGCGTGATTAGGACTCATCTGTGTATGTGTGTATGTGTGTGTGGGTGGGGGGGGTGACAGACCACACAATCCATTTAGATGGAGGCACACCTCATTGAAGTCAGGCCAAGATGGTGCCTCTGATCCCTTTATGAAATGATCCTGTTCCCCAGCCAGAGACTGAGGAATCTTAGGACCTAACTAAACATTTTGGCCAATGAAGAGAGAACGTCCAATCACAGACTGTCTTTGTTATGTTTGTAGCTCCGTCCAGACTGAGCTGCTTCAATTGGCTGTTTGAGGCTGTCCTGACCAGATGGAAGGGTTATATGGCTCCGAGCCTTGTTAGCACAGGGTACATCTGTCAACAACAGATGAACACTAAATACTAACAGTTCATCCTGGAACTCAAAGATGACTCACACAGTACATCTATCAAGTCATTTATCTATATACTTGTAGCATTCCTGTGTCTCTCCACATAGGCTTGATTTTTCAGGCCACCTGGGTGACATATTGTCAGATTTAGCCTCATACCTTCTGTAATATACCTGATTGTCTGGAGGTGTTCTTTAGTAAACAGAATATTAATTCTGCAAAATAACTGAAAACCACAAAGAGGCCTTGGATTGCAAGACAGAGCTAAGCCGAGGATTTATGGAGTTAGGTAGAGTTAGAAAGTATCTGTCAGGATATTACAATGTACATTCACTTTTAATCCATCTGTCTGCATATTTCCAAGATGTTATACGAGGGTGCAGTGAGTAACCCGATTAGGTTGGACGATACTCTTCTCGGCAATTATCTTGAAAAAAAACGTATACTTAAAAACTGTAAATCGACCAATCCTCCATCGTTAAGACAATGGAAAAATCATATACTTCATTATCTAAATATGGAAAAAGCGTAGGCAACAAGAAGGAACAAATGGTGCAATTTGAGGACATGGCGAAGAGTAGTGCAGGCATCGAGATAGGGTGAGAGTAGTTGGGTCTTAGCAGGAAGTATGTTGTTGATATTTTTAGTATGTTGTCTTTTGTCTTTTGTATGTGTATGTTTTGTATTGTTCACTGAACAAAAATATAAACGCAACATGTAAATGTTGGTCCCATGTTTCACGAGTTGAAATAAAAATTCCCAGATATTTCCATGTGCACAAAAAGCTTATTTTCTCATCAAATTCTGTGCACAAATTTGTTTACATCCCTGTAGTGAGTATTTCTCCCCTGTCAAGATAATCCATCCACCTGACATGGGACAACAGGCCACTCAAAAATTAGCAGTTTTGTCACACAACCCAATGCCACAGATGTCTCAAATTTTGAGGGAGCATGCAATTGCCATACTGACTGCAGAATGCCCACCAGTGCTGTTGCCAGATAATTTAATGTTCCTTTCTTCTACCATAAGCCGCCCCGACGTCTTTTAGAAAATTTAGCGGTACGTCCAACCGGCCTCACAACCGCAGACCTGAACCTGAATTAATTTCAATTGACTGATTTCCTCATATGAACTGTAACTCAGTAAAATCAATAAAATTGTTGCATGTTGCGTTTATATTTTTGTTCAGTATAAAATCAAAAAAATTAAATAACAATAAAACTACAGTTTACAGTTTACAGTACATGTATATTTTGTATTCATAAATTATTTTTGAATGATAATTAAGTTGAGTGTTTAAGGTTTCCAAAAGGATAAATTGTTTTTAATGGAGCATTCATGCTTTGGCCAATTACCCTCAGCTAATCAAAAGGAAGATTCAATACCTCCAATGAGTAATGGAGTCAGAAAGGGCAAGTTTCCTGTACATGGGATGAAAAGACACCAGTCAGGTCTGTAGGATAGCATGAAAACCAGTTCTAGGCCTTCGCATCTTCGTTACAGCAAAAAGCAAGAATTTCATCAACATTTCAATTACAATTGAAAAGTATATTTAATATCAATAAATAAAATCAAATAAATTAAAATATGTTTTTTTTCACATACACCGGATAGTGCAGTGAAATGTGTTGTTTACAGGGTTAGGTCTGCACCCCTGGAGCAAATAGGGTTAAGTGCCTTGGCTCATCAGGAGGATTAATAATCTGATAAAATATATCTTTTGTCAAATGTCAGAATGTATTAGCCTAGAACAAATCATGCTGCTGGTAGGGCTACAAAAGAGATACAGGAAAATGCACCCTCTTTTCCCAGACATGGAAACCTAATTGAAATTGAGTAATAGCCTATTAACAGGGAAAACAGCTGTTTGGGTGTAGTGCATTTTTTGTGAAAAATAACTTTTATTTATACATACATTCATAAGCCTGCATATTTAGCGGTAACAATCAGGATGTGTTCCCTGTCATAATGGCCTGATTTCTATTGCTTAATTTATGGGTATGTTTGAAATTAGTAAACATTGTCATCAAACCATGTTCATATTACCCTCGTATGTGCTTGCACTGTGCACTCAGCAGGCACACGTTTTTGACTGGTAGAAAAACTTAACTCGCCGAACAGAGATGCCAGAAGAAAGATGAAGTGTCAAGCAGAAAGAGACAAGAGAAGGCTGCATACATGTCTCCCTTTGGGGGAACAGGACTTTTGGCACCAGTGGAAAGCAGGGTCCATGTATGGCAGTGAGCCAATGTTGTACAACTCAGTCCTCTCATCTTCAAGTCTGTTGATGTTTAGAGGAATAACGGCAGAACATACTGTCTTTAAAGTAATGGGACTATCTGTGCAGAGCCGTGGTGTAGTGGTAACAACAGGGTTCAATCCCTGTGTCCACCCTTCCTACTGTTTCTTCCACTTGGCTGTCTCCCTGTCTGATTTCCTTACTGTGAAAATAACAAGAAGTAATGGCACCATGTGAGACATTGTGCTGCGCAAATCAAACCCACTCCTAGATGGAACTTGTGAAAATACACCATCTGCAATGATTGAATCCTGACCTTATCATATTGAAATGACCAAAAGGAGAAACATTCTGTTTGGTCAACASTGATTATGAAGATTGCACACAGTTGCAGACATAGGTACTGGCAATGTTAGATATATTGGCAATGTTAGCAGAGAAAAAAGGAATCTGCATTAGTATATAAAAGTTACAAATATACARGAAGTCTCTGGTAGCTTGACTTTAGAGATCTGGGGAAGGGAGGATTCATTGCTGTCTATATTGGTTTGAATGGTATAGGCCTTCACATTGGATTCTCCCAGCAGCACTGAGCTGTGGATGATCCCTAGCCTGGCCTCTTTGTAGTAAGGTGCACCCACGTCCCTCCCCAGTATGATGTCATGTGTCTGGCCAGACAGCCACAAGGTGTATGACAGTCAGCCTCTGCAGATGCTGTACTGTGAAAGAGTCCTGGAAGGCTGGCTTGTCTCCTACAGATTTGCACTTGATCAGTGTGAGATGCCACACCTCTGCGTTGTTCAGCAGGAGGGCCACGTTGAGCGGGCACGTGTACCAGACGGCCAGGAGCACTATCAAATCAAATGTTATTGGTCACATACACATGGTTAGCAAATGTTATTGGTCACATACACATGGTTAGCAAATGTTATTGGTCACATACACATGGTTAGCAAATGTTATTGCGAGGTAGTGAAAACTTGTAATAATTTTCTTGGCTAACAATGTAAGATATAATACATAAAAATAAAAAAATACTGCAAAGTTTCCTAAGGACTAGAAGCGAGACAGCCCTCTCTGTCGGCGCCATCTTGAGTCTGCGCCATTGGCCATTGGCGCCATCTAAACTGGAGCTGTCTGCCCGTGCAGCACAGAGAACAGGTGGTTCTTACAGGTACACTCTCTGGGTTGATGACACCACAGGCCACCAACTCATGGACACAAGCACAGTATAACAGGTGTGGTCAGTCACATATGTCAGTTAAACTCTGGCCTGAGGAGGCCGGACACCACCATCCATATCAAGCAGGACAACAGAGCCTGACTAAGGTGCCTGAGGTTCGACATCTCCAACGATCTCCAGCAAGCGTGATAGGACTCATCTGTGTAGTGTGTATGTGTGTGGTGGGGGGCGGGGAGGTGACAGACCACACAATCCATTTAGATGGAGGCACACCTCATTGAAGTCAGGCCAAGATGGTGCCTCTGATCCCTTTATGAAATGGATCCTGTTCCCCAGCCAGAGACTGAGGGAATCTTAGGACCTAACTAAGCAGTTTTTGGCCAATGAAGAGAGAACGTCCAATCACAGACTGTCTTTGTTATGTTTGTAGCTCCGTCCAGACTGAGCTGCTCAATTGGCTGTTTGAGGCTGTCCTGACCAGATGGAAGGGAGTATATTGGCTCCGGAGCCTTGTTAGCACAGGGTCACATCTGTCAACAACAGAATGAACACTAAATACTAACAGTTCATCCTGGAACTCAAAGATGACTCACACAGTACATCTATCAAGTCATTTATCTATATACTTGTAGCATTCCTGTGTCTCTCCACATAGGCTTGATTTTTCAGGCCACCTGGTGACATATTGTCAGATATTAGCCTCATACCTGCTGTAATTACCTGATTGTCTGGAGGTGTTGCTTTGAGTAATGACAGAATATTAATTCTGCAAAATAACTGAAAACCACAAGAGGGCCTTGGATTGCAAGACAGACTAAGCCGAGGATTTATGGAGTTAGGTAGAGTTAGAAAGTTAGCTGTCAGGAGTATTACAATGTACATTCACTTTTAATCCATCTGTCTGCATATTCCAAGATGTTATACGAGGGTGCAGTGAGATACCCGATAGGTTGGACGATACTCTTCTCGGCAATTATCTTGAAAAAACGTATACTTAAAAACTGTAAATCGACCAATCCTCCATCGTTAAGACAATGGAAAAATCATATACTTCATTATCTAAATATGGAAAAAGCGTAGGCAACAGAGAGGAACAAAATGGTGCAATTTGAGGACATGGCGAAGAGTAGTGCAGGCATCGAGATAGGGGTGAGAGTAGTTGGGTCTTAGCAGGAGTGATGTTGTTGATATTTTTTWGTATGTTGTCTTTTGTCTTTTGTATGTGTATGTTTTGTATTGTTCACTGAACAAAAATATAAACGCAACATGTAAAGTGTTGGTCCCATGTTTCACGAGTTGAAATAAAATATCCCAGATATTTTCCATGTGCACAAAAAGCTTATTTCTCTCAAATTCTGTGCACAAATTTGTTTACATCCCTGTTAGTGAGTATTTCTCCCCTGTCAAGATAATCCATCCACCTGACATGGGACAACAGGCCACTCAAAAATTAGCAGTTTTGTCACACAACCCAATGCCACAGATGTCTCAAATTTTGAGGGAGCATGCAATTGCCATACTGACTGCAGGAATGCCCACCAGTGCTGTTGCCAGATAATTTAATGTTCCTTTCTCTACCATAAGCCGCCTCCGACGTCGTTTTAGAAAATTTAGCGGTACGTCCAACCGGCCTCACAACCGCAGACCTGAACCTGAATTAATTTCAATTGACTGATTTCCTCATATGAACTGTAACTCAGTAAAATCAATAAAATTGTTGCATGTTGCGTTTATATTTTTGTTCAGTATAAAATCAAAAAAATTAAATAACAATAACTACAGTTTACAGTTTACAGTACATGTATATTTTGTATTCATAAAGTTATTTTTGAATGATAATTAAGTTGAGTGTTTAAGGTTTCCAAAAGGATAAATTGTTTTTATTTGGAGCATTTCATGCTTTGGCCAATTACCCTCAGCTAATCAAAAGGAAGATTCAATACCTCCAATGGAGTAATGGAGTCAGAAAGGGCAAGTTTCCTGTACATGGGATGAAAAGGACACCAGTCAGGTCTGTAGGATTTAGCATGACAACCAGTTCTAGGGCCTTCGCCATTTCGTTACAGCAAAAAGCAAGAATTTCATCAACATTTCAATTACAATTGAAAAGTATATTTAATTATCAATAATAATAAAATCAAATAAATTAAAATATGTTTTTTTGTCACATACACCGGATAGGTGCAGTGAAATGTGTTGTTTACAGGGTTAGTAGTCTGGCACCCCTGGAGCAAATTAGGGTTAAGTGCCTTGCTCATCAGGAGGATGTTAATAATCTGATAAAATTATACTTTTGTCTGAAATGTCAGAATGTATTAGGCCTAGAACAAGTCAGTGCTGCTGGTAGGGCTACAAAAGAGATACAGGAAAATGCACCCTCTTTTCCCAGACATGGAAACCTAATTGAAATTGAGTAATAGCCTATTAACAGGGAAAACAGCTGTTTGGGGTGTAGTGCATTTTTTGGTGAAAAATAACTTTTATTTATACATTACATTCATAAGCCTGCATATTTAAGCGGTAAGGGCCGAGCGTATGTGGCATTTGGCCAATATAACACGGATAAGGACTGTTCTTAAGCACAACGCAACGTGGAGTGCCTGGATACAGCCCTTAGCCGTGGTCTATTGGCCATATACCACAAACCCCCTTTGGTGCCTTATTACTATTGTAAACTGGTTACCAAGGTAATTAGAGCAGTCTGTCCGGCGTACTGTGTGGACCTGTACTGTGTGGACCTGCCTAGCTGCGCACTGGCCAAGATAAATAAAGCTCACCTAGCTAGTGTGGTGGGTGTAGACCGGGCTAAGTTGCCCCTTGGCGCTGATCTTGGGTCAATTTTGCATTTTCCCACTAATAGTTAAGGTTAAGATTGGGGGAGGGCCCGAGAGAAGCTGATCCTAGATCTGTACCTTGGGTAAACTTCACCACGGCACAATATCATACTGTAGCTCAACAACATGTAAACAATGTGTGACTTAAGCCATTCTCTGCTTCAGATGCACAATGTCAAGGGGGGCATTGCAAATGCCCATAAGGCTAATGTCGTCATACTGTAGGCCAGTGGTTCCCAACTCCGATCCTCGTGTACCTCTAACAGTAGACAGTTTTATTGTAGCCCCGGACAAGCACACCTGACTCAACTTGATAACTAATCATCATGACCTCAATGAGTTGAATCAGGCATGTTTGTCTGGGGCTGGAGTTGGCAACCACTGCTAAGTGTAGGCCTATGGCTGCATTGGCGTTACATGCCATTATCATCCGCGAAATGGGTTCACATGGCTATAATCCTAAAAAAAAAATTGGAGAGCTTATGACTGATCAAAAAGGTCATGTTAATTTGAGAATACAACACAGACAAATTAGTGACAGATTCCCTTCCTCTCTTTATTGAGACAGATTCCCTTCCCCTCTTTATTGAGACAGATTCCCTTCCCCTCTTTATTGAAACAGATTCAATTCCCCTCTTTATTGTAGGATTGTGAGCTGTGATTAATCAACATTGACACTAGTTCATCTTGAGTAAGAGTTTCAAGTTAACAATTAAAACAAATTTAAACACTTCACTTCAAAGAATCAACACTTCAAAGTGTACAAGTAAGCTAACTCATATGAAAAGGTTAGAAATCTTAGTAACAAGTAGGCCATTATTATTAAAGCATAATTTCAGGTGAACAAAAAAAGGGTTATCTAAGGTTTGATAAATTGAATGCTGGGCTGGAACAGAAGCCCGCACTCCCAGCAGGGCTGGCCTGCTCCAGTTGTAATAGGTTAATACATTGTGACTTTTAAAATGTATTTTTGTTCACAACATGTGCTAACACATGTACACATATAATCCATGGTATACAAGGATGTACCCTTATTCTGTTGGGACATTCATTGGGACCTCTTCATCTGCAGACAGGGTTTTATAGCTCTCTGTATCTAAGGACAGAAAACATTACAAAGACACAGGCTTCATTATACTCAAATGAAACAGCACTGAATATGATGTTGCTATGGCTCTATGTCCTCAGTTTKCCGCTCTAGGGACTGGAACTGGAGAATATTTTAATAATGTCCTCCCACAAAGTTACCTGTCCTATCCAGAGTAGCCTACTCTCCCTTCTCTGACAGCTGGAACTTCTGGCTAATCCTTTCACCCTCTTCCATGGCTGTTAGCTAGCTAGCTACCTAGCTACAAATGCATTTTGAGTTACAACAATAAATACATCAAGATAGGTAGCCAAATAGCTAATATGAAGTTATCTAGCTGGTGATATTGAATAGGTTTTCCCACTGCCTCCATTTTCTGGGTCCTTAGAAAAACAAAAGAATGCTCAATCTTCGTGAAGTTTCCGGTGATAGCAAAATGCAGCCAGCCACGTGGATGATTGGGGGACTTCTAGACTGACTGGTCTTCCAACATGGCGCCTGCTGCAGTTGCTAGGTGATTTGTGATGCAACTGTAAGCCCTATATAGTATCTTCTGACCAGGGCAGTTTTGTTAAGAGCCCTGACGCTTGCACAAAACATTAATCTAACTGCACTGTCCAATTTACAGTAGCTATTACAGTGAAAGAATACCATGCTATTGTTTGAGAGTGCACAATTTTGAACATGAAAAGTTATTAGTAAACAAATTAGGCACATTTGGGCAGTCTTAACACAACATTTTGAACAGAAATGCAATGGTTCATTGGATCAGTCTAAAACGTTTAAAATACCCTCCTGCCATCTAGTGGCCAAAATCTAAATTGCACCTGGGCTGGAATAATACATTATAGATTTTGTCTTGCATTTCAAAGATGATGGTACAAAAAAATACAAAAGAATGCTTGTTTTTTTCTTTGTATTATCTTTTACTAGATCTATTATGTTATATTCTCCTACATTCCATTCACATTTCCACAACCTTCAAAGTGTTTCCTTTCAAATATGGAATATGCATAACCTTGCTTCAGGCCCTGAGCTACAGGCAGTTAGATTTGGGTATGTCATTTTAGGAAAAAATTTAAAAGGTTTTAAGTGACTCTGTCAATCTCTACAAGCCAAATACTTTGAATGGTTGTTAATCACAAGCCTCTGACATTCTTGTAACTTCCCTTAGTGTGTCAGTGAATTATTTTTCCAATGGAATCAAGCTGCAGGGAACCTTGATTTCCAGCTTTCTAACGTTATGATGGAGGTAACTCAAGACAAAGAGCGGTCAACACGTTTCTGTTTGAGTTTTATTAGCCTACCCTCTAGTGGACTCTTTAGGATAAAACAATCAGTAAAATATCTGTATTTCTTAGGTACTGTATACAGGGTATTGCAACATCAGTTGGATAGATTGAATTGATGTTATGTTATGCTGCTATACTGTATTAGTAGTATTGGGGAAGCTACTCTGAAAATATAGTTTACCAAGCTACTAATTACTTCACACTGGAAGAAGGTAAGCTACACTAAAGATATATWTTTTTAAAGTTATAGGCTACTTAGAAAAAGTAGTTCACTACTTTGTGAAAAATTATCATATGAAATGTCATAGATGACAAATTGCAAGACAGCTCACTTTGGGGGTCACATTTAACAAAATGTGTACTTTAGCTTATTAAACACACAAATGATTTTCAAGTGAGATTTAGGTCTGATGCCTGAAAAAGGAAATGATTTTCCTACTTCACCCATATTTTATTTTTGCCAAAAGAGTAGTGTAGTTAGCTGCACGGCAAACAACGTCATTTACTACTGAAAACACTACCTAGATTTGAATTGAGTTAAACTACCACCAAGCTACTGCAAAATGTAGTTAACCTCTCCCATTGATATGTTTCACCAAATAGGCTATCCAGAATAGTGTATAGCTAGTGAATATGAAATGTTTGTTGCCACAATACCAGGCAGTTATTGGTGTTCGGTTCTAATTTCTGGTACAATAATCCAGACGGACTCCGAGAAACYAAAAGTAGATTTATTCACCACTGGGTGTTGCAGCTGCATAGCACCTCTACAGGTCACACAAGCACATATATTTATATCTTCTGACTAGGTGCAGTCCCTTTGTATTTCTAGAATAAACAATCAAACTCTCTTGCCGAGTACAACCGAGTATGTTCCTCCTGTTGGTGTTGTGGTAGCGCAGCTTGAGTCCAGAACCTACATACTCCTCCTTTCACAGGACTTCTTATCAGTCAGAAGAGGCTTTGAGTTATTGGAAGTACACATTACACTTCTCATACACAAAGAGCTTAAACCTAACACTACTTTCAATCTAAGAATATATCAACTGTATATTCATACTAAGAGTATATAATGATATAAAACAGTTAAGATTTTAGACAGTGTTATAGAACAGTAACTATGATCTATCAGCTCTAGACACATGGCTCCTATTCAACATATATGGAATTATTCTGGCCCTCAGACAGGCTCCCTTCGTACAGTACTTTCCCTCTGCCCAAATACTATGCACATAGATAATTCCATCTAACCCATAACACAATTACTACTGCTAGGCTAATTATACAAGTATAAACAGATTAAAATGGGCTCAGGTCAGTCTTCCTGCAAACATTGTCAAGGCAATAGCACATTAAAAACCTATTTCACTCACAGACTGACTGTTTTCTCATTATCTGGTAGGCTTCCATGCTGTCACACTGTGCAGGTGGATCCCCTATGCACCCCGAGAGAGACATTCTGAGTGAGGCACAAACTGGTGGCTCCCACCTGCTGCAGATCCCGGTGGAATCTGTGCCAGATGAGAGCCTCAGTCATCACTACAACCTCAGAAAGAAGTCCTCCACCTCCCCATTGGACTGAAGGACCAGGAGGGGAGCGGTGGGGAGGTAATGTCACCCAACAAGGGTTCAGGCTCTTCACTGGAGGTAACAAGGGGGTGGGAACCGGATGGACTTTGAGCTGTCAGACTGACTGACCCCATAGACCTGTGATAGAGGAAATTAGTCCTGGGGACACAAGATCTGAGTCTCTCTCAATAACCTAGTCTCAAAGCAAATGTTACGTTACTCAAATCCTTACCATTCTATTTAGTATGATATGTTAAATTATGTTACACTGGCCTACTAATGTAATAGCCATCGTACAATACAAATAGTACATATATGATACAATATGATACAAATTGCAATACATATAATGTTACAAATTTCCATTTGTTGTTACTAACGTTAGCTAGGTGGGTAGATTGCTAATGCAATGTTAGCTAGGTCACTAATGTTAGCTATGCATTWGGGTTAGCTAACATGCTAAGTAGTTGCAAAGTTGCTAAAATGCTAAAGTTGTCCATGGATGAGATTCGAACACACAACTTTTGAGTTACTGGACATTCGAGTTATACACCAACCCATCCAACCACCCACCCTACTTTCATTTTTGTAACCTACTCTTATCGAACGTAATATATCATACTAAATATAGCCCCACAATGGTGGTGTCATAATACCCATAACCTAGCGGTCCAACAGGGAAATCGTTTTGTGTAGTCTTACCCTGGCGGGGCGTGTTGAGAACGATGTAATTTTCTCTCGGACAAGGTGACATCAATATATTTGCCTCTATTTACTCTCAGATTTAAAAAAGATAATTAGCATCAAAGTAGAAAGCATTCAAAACTACACATCCCTGAAAGTCATCTCTAGATGCCACCTTTGCTAACATGTAGTGTCAATTTAAAACTTGCACAAGACAGAATTGCCCATTTAAAGAATTTATTAATTACTATGTTTAGCTAAGACTTAATACAGAGATTCTTACCTTTGCCTCAATTAAGGCAGTCTCATCCAGATCATGGCCTTTGTAGTGCTTTACGATAGCCACATTAGCATTTCATTTGGGGAATAAATACAGGTGACTATATTGATAAACGTCACCATGTCCTAGAGAGATTTACACAGTTATCAAAACATCACACCAGGGTAAGCCTACTTGAAACACAGCCCTTATTAAGTGTTTCTAAAATCCCCTGTGAGAAAAATGGTGGAAAACTAATTGGAATAATTTCCCTGTTTGACCACTAGGTTTACTGTGGTACTCTATTGGTCAAACAACGTAACAGCATACTAAATGAAGTGGCACAGATTTTAGTTACATATAATACATTTTGCTCTGAGACCAGGCTGCTCAAGAACATTTATTTTTTAAACAGGAAAATCCCATTGAAACCAAGGCATATTTTACAAAGGAGCCCTGCATAGTCACATTCACAGTATTTACAATTCCAACACAATATAAACAGTATTACAACAATTTAAGAAAATAACTTACAAAACGCAATCATGAAAAATAGAAATGTTTCTTTGAACATGCTCAGCTTGGGCATTTGCTTGGCCACCCCTGAATCTGTTTGCAGATTATCAATTTAGTATTTGATTGGTTGTTCTACAAAAACAAGTTCCTCTTGTCCAGATACTTTCACTGTGCCCAGGGCTCTAAAGCACAGATTTGTTTTCGTCATGGTTGCACCATTACAACAGCAAAAACAGCCTTCTAGACCACGTGTCAAACTCATTCTGCCAATTTTCACTCCTCCCTTGTACTTGATTGATAAAATAAGGTCACTGATTAGTAAGGAACTCCCCTCACCTGGTTGTCTTGGTCGAAAGGAAAAAACAAAAAACAGCAGACACCATGGAATGAGATTGACACCCCTGGTGTATCCCAACCTGGTCAAAAGATCTGACCCATATTACTGGCGCTACATTTTTATCTTCCTGTAGCGGATCGCCGGGACTGCATTTTGCATTCATAAACCATGTCATGGGCCGTTCTAAAACTACTCACATGTCAACGTCGTTAACCATTTGTTCAGTGATGGTACACCATTGAAGGGCTCTCCAATCCTGTTCCTGGAGTTACCAACCTGTAGGTTTTAGCTCCAACCTTAATCTAGCACACCTAATTCTAATAATTAACATTATTTTATTTATTTATTTAACCTTTATTTAACTAGACAAGTCAGTTAAGAACAAATTCTTATTTACAATGACGGCCTATACCGGCCAAACCGGACGACGCTGGGCCAATTGTGCGTCGCCCTATGGTACTCCCAATCACGGCTGGATGTGATTCAGCCTGGATTTGAACCAGGTACTGTAGTGACACCTCTTGCACTGAGATGCAGTGCCTTAGACCGCTGTGCCACTCAGGAGCYTGATTGACTGGTTGGCACGTTGAATCAGGTTAGTCACAACTGGGTTTGGAGTGAAAACCTACAGGAGGGTCTCTCTCCAGGAACAGGGTTGGAGAGCCCTGCCAAATAGGCTAGCTAGCTAACAACCATAGAGATAGAGGACACACCTTTGTATGTGTGCCATTATAGCGTCGGTAACAGCATGGGCATTGCCATTGAAGCTATCTCCATTTTAATTAAAGTAATCCATTTTTTTCTTCATGATTAGCTCATCACTCCTGATGACCCGTACATGACTCCAACATGGTCACCAGGAGGGATCAGCCAATGAAGTTGGAAGTCCCATCCAGCTGACTACATGACAACCTACAGGACAGTAGCTCTCCAGGAACAGGGTTGGAGAGCCCTGCTATATGCTATCAGTCTATCCAAACATTTGGGGGCACAGAAAGCTTCTTCAGTGATCAATGATCAAAGCAATGGATGAATGACATATCTTGCATGACGTCATCGCAAACCTGATGTATTTAAAGAGACAGGGTAATGTAATGCATCTCAATAAGAAAATATTGCTTTTACCTAATGTAGAAACCTACTATTCCACAAATGACTTTTGTGACAGGTATTCGTATCAACATTTTAGCTTTTATAATAAAGAAATGTATTTACAGTGTTACATATTCGTTTCTGGGGCACGTGTTCTTCAAAAATAGCTAGAATTAAAATCAAATCCCACTTATTTTATTGGTCACATACACATATTTAGCAGATGTTATTGCGTGTGTAGCGAAATGCTTGTGCTCATATCTCTAACACCACAGTAAGATCTAAATATTCACAACAATACACTCCAATCTAAAATAATTGAATTAAGAAATATATAAATATTAGGACGAGCACTGTCGGAGTGGCATTGACTAAAATACAGTAGATTAGAATATAGTATATACATATGAAATGAGTAAAACAGCATGTAAACATTATTAAAGTGACCAGTGATTCCATGCAGCCTCTATGGTGCAGGGTTGAGTAACCGGGTGGTAGCCGGCTAGTGACAGTGACTAAGTTCAGGGCATGGTACTGGGTGGAGACCGGCTAATGATGGCTATTTAACAGTGACATCGGGTGGTGTAGGTGCCCCGGAGGCCCATATAGGCCCAATATAAGCTGTAGCTCAATCAATTTAAAAAATCATATTTTCTAGTGCTCTTAAATTTCATGTGGTGCTCCTAACTTTTTAAAGTTTGGAGCACCACTGCTACCAATTACATTTTTTTAATTTAGACCCCTGACTTAAAAAAAAATGGAAATATTTAATCTTTATTTAACAACAGCAACCTGGCCAAGATAAAGCAAAGCAGTGCGACACAAACAACAACACAGTTACACATGGAATAAACAAACATACAGTCAATAATACAATAGAGAAAGTCTATATACAGTGTGTGCAAATGAGGTAGGATAAGGGGGGTGAGGCAATAAATAGGCCATAGTGGCGTAATTATTACACTATGGCAAATTAAACACTGGGGTGATAGATGTGCAGAAGATGTTTGCTTTTGTTTTGCATTTTAAGCAAGCACTACCTGTTTCTCTAAATGGGATGGCCTAACTGTGCATCAGGAGAAGAGGCCCCTAGAATAACTTCCAGTAAGAGGAGCCAATTCCACTGCCTTTAATTCCTACCAGTGAAAAAGTAAATCAGATATTCCCATTGTTCTTGCTCTGAGAATCGATGTGAAGTGGGAGTCTCAGGGCCGTTACGAAAGCTTGGCTCTCAGGGGGAGCAGGAGGAGAAAGGACGGCCGCCGTGAAACCGTGGTGGGACAGAACAGCTGGGGACGCTCCAAAATGGCTCCAAGGCAACCAGGTCAAAGGTTGTCAGGATTCTTCAACAAAAGCATTCTTCTTAACCAATCTTATTCCGTGGGTTGTGCCGTGGCGGAGATCTTTGTGGGCTATACTCGGCCTTGTCTCAGGATGGTAAGTTGGTGGTTGAAGCTATCCCTCTAGTGGTGTGGGGGCTGTGCTTTGGCAAAGTGGTGGGGTTATATCCTTCCTGTTTGGCCCTGTCTGGGGGTATCATCGGATGGGGCCACAGTGTCGCCTGACCCCTCCTGTCTCAGCCTCCAGTATTTATGCTACAGTAGTTTATGTGTCGGGGGCTAGGGTCAGTTGGTTATATCTGGAGTACTTCTCCTGTCTTATCCGGTGTCCTGTGTGAATTTAAGTATGCTCTCTCTAATTCTCTCTTTCTTTCTCTCTCTCTCTCGGAGGACCTGAGCCCTAGGACCATGCCTCAGGACTATGATGACTCCTTGCTGTCCCCAGTCCACCTGGCCGTGCTGCTGCTCCAGTTTCAATTGTTCTGCCTGCGGCTATGGAACCCTGACCTGTTCACCGGACGTGCTACCTGTCCCAGACCTGCTGTTTTCAACTCTCTAGAGACAGCAGGAGCGGTAGAGATACTCTTAATTATCGGCTATGAAAAGCCAACTGACATTTACTCCTGAGGTGCTGACTTGCTGAACCCTCGACAACTACTGTGATTATTATTACTTGACCATGCTGGTCATTTAGAACATTTGAACATCTTGGCCATGTTCTGTTATAATCTCCACCCGGCACAGCCAGAAGAGGACTGGCCACCCTCATAGCCTGGTTCCTCTCTAGGTTTCTTCCTAGGTTTTGGCCTTTCTAGGGAGTTTTTCCTAGCCGCCGTGCTTCTACACCTGCATTGCTTGCTGTTTGGGGTTTTAGGCGGGTTCGTACAGCACTTCGAGATATTAGCTGATGTACGAAGGGCTATATAAAATAAACTTGATTTGATTTGTTTTACCTACCTTAGTTGACTGATATCTTGGGTGTTTTACCTACCTTAGTTGACTGATGGTTGTTGTTTTACCTACCTTAGTTGACTGATATGTGGGTGGGTGTTTTACCTACCTTAGTTGACTGATACGTGGGTGTTTTACTTACCTTAGTTGACGAATACGTGGGTGTTTTACCTACCTAGTTGACTGATACGTGGGTGTTTTACCTACCTTAGTTGATTGATGTGGTTGTTTTACCTACCTTAGTTGACTGATACGTGGGTGTTTTACCTACCTTAGTTGATTTGATGTGGTTGTTTTACCTACCTTAGTTGACTGATACGTGGGTGTTTTACCTACCTTAGTTGAATGCACTGACTAAGTCACTCTGGATAAGTGTCTGCTAAATGTCCAAAATCTAAAAAAGAAAATGTAAATGACTAATTCCACTGTCTGTATTCAAATGCAAATAGTCTACTCATTTTGCTTTGATCAACATATCCTTGAGGAGATCTTTATTTACACAAGTGACATGTGTCAAGAAAAACAATTCAAATCTACAATTCCTAAATTGCAATATTAGATCTTACAATAAATAATTTTGTATAAGATGGAGAATTTGATCTCTTTACATTCTACCTCATACTGTATCTTAAACATCACTATACCGTCTTAGAACAGAAGGTTCTGGATAGAACCAAAAGGGGGTTCTATACTTGCTTCATATGGCACCCCTAAAATGTTCTATATAGAACCCAAGAGTTCTATATGGTACCAGTTGTGGTTCAGTGAAGAACCCCTAGGGTTCTGACCAAACAACCCTACAAGAGGGTTCTATATAGAACCTTTAGGGGTGCCACATATGAAGCAAGCATAGAACCCTTTATGGTCTATCCAGAACCTTTTTTTYTAAGAGTGTAGATTTGGTTCCGTTTTCACCAACCTATATGGAGCATGACATGGGATAGACTCATACAATATATTTAATTATTTAGTGTCACACGTGCAAAGTCAGTAGTTTTAACCCCACACAATTTAGGGAAATTAAACTTTCTATTATGCTCAGACTTAGTTTTGAATTGATTTGTAACAGAATGCCAATGTTCTCAGACCATGGATTTTGCTAACCATTTAACCATCAAATAAAAGGGAAAGGGGGATACCTAGTCAGTTGTACAACAATGCATTCAACTGAAATGTGTCTTCCGCATTTAACTCAACCCCTCTGAATCAGAGGTGCGGGGGGCTGCCATGTGTATTATACATGTATAATATCATTTTTTGTTTTAAAAATCATACATTTTCTTTACTGATTTAACCTCGTCTAAGTATTAGGAGAAAAATCTATTAATCCCAAAGCCACTCCTGAGAGGTAAACATTGTTCCTTAAAACACCATACAGGTGATTTATTCTGAGACCAAAAAACTAGAATACTGTACATACACTAGGTCACAAATAAAAGTATGTAGATGGGTACTATGTAACAAACTTTTTTTTAAATAAAATACATTTGTCAATTTGACTTAAATAATTTCAAACCAAATGGCTGGTTAAAAATACAGTATAAAAAATCTGTCTCATGAACTATGAGCTTTGGTGATAGTTTTGGGAACAGGAGACATTACATTATTTTGTCTCTCAACACAGACTGTCTGCAGATCAACAGCAGAGCTCCTTCCCGTGTATCTTGCAGCTTGTTGAGTGCAACAGCACTCCGACTACACAAGCACTTAGTGTACGGGAAGTCTGAATGTCTCACACGAGTGGAATGATTGTGCTTTGTCAATCGCCCTGCTAGCCTAGTCTCATACTATATGTGCTGTAGCAAACTCTATCATAACCATGAGCCATACTGTATAAGACTAAACTATTGGCTGACATGGTCCTCCAGAGGCTGGATATCATCATCACCTAGTCATCCTACTACAGGTTATTACACTCAGAGAGGAGTCTGAAAAGTGGTCACATCACCAGAGTTTCTTTGACCATGTCCTCATAACATCTACACAGCACTATTGCAGCTGTTGGTCCACGCAGGTTATTGAGAAGACATGTCATACTGCATGTCTGCAAATTAATATTTGCCTCCCACAGTGAGACTACTTGCAGCATAATTAATTAATTGATTTGAGACCCAACATGAAACATTTCAGAGAATACTATTTCATTATAATTACTGTATTTCAGTCCATTTTCATTCCAAGATACTAAGACAACAAAAATAGACATTTTGGTCTTGATTTCCAGGTATTGACACTACACAAGGTAAAGAGGGTATGGATTCACATTTGTTTGGTATGGTCATCTTGAGTTGATTTACATTTCCAGAAAGAACATGGAGGGTTTGAGGATTCACACTGGTTCAAAGACCTATCATTCTAATCAGACAGCCATTCTTGAAGTGGTTTAAGTATGCTTGCGAGTATAAAAGTAAGAAGGTTGAGGTCAACTGACGTATTCCTGTTAACATGGGGATACATGAAGATAAAACAACGCTGGGATTCTGTGGTGTGAACAAAAACACTGATAAACAGGTTTGATCAGTATGTACTGTATGTTGCCATCTCAATCACTTGAACCAGTTTCCTCACACAGAGCTAACACAATGCTAATAAAAAGGAAGATAAGGCAAAAAAAATACTTAAGTTGTTGTTCAATTAATGGAATGCTTAACATGTCAGGATATAGCAGGGACTCCAGCTTTGACAGTGATGAGATTTGATCTCAAAGGCAGTGTTAAAAAAAAGCTATTCTTCCAGTTGTAGTGACTTCAACAGCTGTCTGGGATGTACTGTTAGGAATGTCGATTTAAATAAAGAGAAAGTGCTCATGATTTAAACAGAACTACAAAAAGAGAGATTTAACATTCGGTATTCTTTGTAAATGGGGACGAACAACAATACATTGGATATTTACGGACAGTTTTACTTGTTGCTCAGTACTAATGACTTGCATGGTACTTAAATGGAGACTGAATATTCAGATGATAACAATTTGTGTAGTTTAGTGGCATCAGAGACAGTTCCTGTCAGCTTTTTATGTTAATATGAAAATTATTGCTAAGGAATACAGCATTTAACTGTTACTCAAACAAGTATTGAAATATATTTAATTCCCATCTCTTTGTTCTTAAAAATAGTGTTTTCACAGGAACCTAGGTAGACTAACCCCCATGTGAACTGATTTCGAGCCAAATGGTCATATTCCACATAAACCATAGCAGCTAATAATGCTGAATAGTCTTTATGTACAGTACTGGTACTAGTCCAGCTGCTGGTAAGGCTTGTCGTATAGTGGTAGAAGTAGAAGCTGACCAGGCCTAGTTTAGTGTTTCAGTGTTGAGACTAGGTTCTCCAGTGTTGTTGGTTGCACTGTTACAGATGTAGGATCTTAATTTGATCACCCTGTTGCAGAAGAACTGTCCTGCTGCAGCATTATTTTCCTGCTGTAGCAAACTGGCTCAAATTAAGATCCTACATTTGTAAATCTGTCAGTTGCGCCACATGTTGATGACTTCAATATTACCTCTCAGACATTGGACAGAACTCATCCTAAAATAAACACTGTTGTATCTGTCAATATAAAAACAAAATCAATACAATACAAAATAATTACCAGCATTAAATMAAAACGGAGAATAAAAGATCCACAGACAAAAGCAAATTAACATTTTAACGTAAGCATCATTTTGTAACTTAAGATGCCATGGTCCTAACCAGTATGTGCGYACAAAAATGTAAACATTTCTGCAACAACAAAAAATTAAATGTGTTCCTTCGTTGTTCAATCAACCTGATGCTATTGAAACACGTTTTTCCAATATTAAATTACCTATCAAAATATTACAGAATAAATAAAGTGTTCAGCAGCAGTGGCCTACATTCAGGTAAAAACCACAGGAGGGCAGTGGAATGCCCTGGAATGTCAAATAAGACTTGTTGATCCAACTCATAAACGTTACTTAGAGATTGGATCCTGGTAATAAGGCAGCTTATTTCTGCTATCACAATAATTTTTTCTCTAGTTCGAAGACGGAGGGGTGACTGGGGCCGCTCTGAATTCGACAGAGGGGCACGGTACAGTCACGTTTCTGCCCCTCCGTGTCCATATCCAGCAGAGAGCAGTCCATCTTGACCTCGGCGGAGGAGAGGACGATGTTGAGGCTCCTGGCGCTCTTCTCTCCAGAATAGTGGCCCAGGGAGTAGCTTTTGTTGCGGCCCCTCAGGAGACCCCATGAGTGGGGTTTGCCCCGGAGGGACAAAGGCCGGGACCTGGAGGTGACAGTCTCCCCACTAGCTGCTCTCTTAGGGGTGTCCTCCCTGTCAGAGTTCTTCTTCTGAGAGGTCGTGGTGGAAGACTGTCCCGATGAAGTTGTGCGAGAGCCGGATGTACCGTTAGCTGGGGACAGAAAGGAGAAACAGAGGCTGTTTCATTGTTCACGGATCATTTGTACAGTGGTGTCACCTCACAATCAAACACTACTGCATTAAATATATACAGTCTCTATGTGTCACCCACGGTCCTGATGTCACGTTCACTCACTGTCCTGAATGATGGCTGACTTCTTCCTCCGGAGGCGAGAGCCCATGCTTTGACTGTGAGTCTTCTCTAGGGCAGCAGGCTGGGGGAGGGGGGAGGCCGGAGTCCTGCGGCCGGGCGCCTCTGGAACCTGGGGCTGGGAGCCGCTGCTGGGCTGTGGCCTGGGGTGCGACAGGTTGACAGAGGCCACTTCCTTCACAGGGCTGGGCTCTGGCCCCTCCGAGGCTGACCGCAGGAGGCTCTTGGTGGAGTTATACACTGAGATGGAAGACATGGAGATGAGGTTGATGGGGCTTTGGGAGGCTGCCTCCTCCTTATGGGAAGAACGTCCACCAGGGAAGCGTGTGGCGCGCTGGAACAGACCCTCTTTCTTTTTCTTCTCCACGCTGGGCTGAGGCTCAGGGTCATCTGCCGGTGGGGCCTTGAGCACATCACGCAGGTCAAAGCCCAATGCCACCGAGGCCAGCATAGAGGCACAGCAGTAGAGTACGGTGTCTGTCCGGCGACGAGCGGAGGTCCTCTTCAGGCTGTTGGTGGGGGTGTGCTGGGGGGTGGTGCTGGTGGAGCTGGCTGAGGTGGTGCTGGAGTCCTCCAGGCTTTCCCCAGGGCAGCTTCCTGCCGTCCCCTCGCCCCCCTGCTGCTTCTCATCTTTCCACAGAGGTAGATCGATGTACACCTGATTGGGGAACTTCAGTTGCTTTGGTTTGGTGTTGTCCGATCCATCCGGCGAGCACATCTCTTCTTTACTGGTCCCTGAACATGAAGGACGAGGACAGAGACAGGCTGTTGACAGGAACTAAGAAATGGTCTTGTTGTGTTCAATCTGATTATATTAGAAGACACATTTCCCCTCACCTTGCTGCTCTGCAAACAACGCAGCCAACGGAACAGACTTCTGGGACTTCCCCAGACTGGTGGACCAGGGGTTGTTTCCATCAGACAGTGGCCTCACTCTGCTAGGACAAGTCAGTTTCATAAAACAACCCACACAGACACAATGAAGATGACAGAAGAAATAATGAACAGAGATGAAAAGAAACCCTAATGTCCTGTACCTTTCAGCACAATTTCCCCGCTCCTTGGTCTGAACGGAGCTCGGTCCCCACGTTCGCCCCTTCTTCTTAATCCCCTTCTTGACGTCATCAAACTCCTCCGGCTTGTAGATGGTGCTTCGTCCCCATGTCCTGTTGCTCTCGTCCAGAGTCACTGTGATGAAGGAGAGAACATCAGTCAACAACTGGCAGAGTACTCCAATACACCAGTGACAAATCTGAGTGTCCAGGCCAACAGCAGTTACAGTTCCAGCCAAATATATTGGCACCTTTGCACTTTCTTAAATAATTCCCTATTTCTTCTAGAATAAGTTGAAAATCCAATAACAAGGTGTGGTGACAAATACTTTTAAAATGAAACTTATTTTAGAAGAAATAGGGAATTATTTAAGAAAAGTACAAGGGTGCCAATATATTTTATACTTCAACCACTTGAGTAGCATTTAGAGGACTGGATGATTTGAGAAGATAACCTCCACCATCAACCGCAATGGGAAATATTCATATAATCACTGCAGCTGAACAGTGGTTAGGAAATCAAAAATACTCTGTATATAGATATGTGAACATTTCAAGAACACGTTGGGTTGCAAATGAAGAGAACACCTGTGATCAGGTGATTAACATTACAGGTTACAAATGACCTCGGATGCATCCCAACGTGTCCTTCATTTCAAAGCAAACCTATATTATTATTATTAGTAAAAACCCTGAAACATCCTGGGCTTTTCAGAGGATAAACCCAAGTACATTTTCTGAAATCAGAGATGATGATAGTCCATCAAATTTTCTTAGTAGCTAGAAGCACAGGCAACAGCTGCTAGTCTTGTTAGAACCCTAGCCGTTGAGAAACACGTTAGCCGGTGCACCCACAGCAGACAGAATGGCCACATTCCAACAATGCCAGTTGCTTGCCTTTCTTCCTAACCCCAGTAGAGGACTGGCACTTGCTGGTGATATCCACATCTTGGTGATACACATACATACTGTCCCTTCGGATATTGTCAATTCGGGCGCACACTAGAGGGAGAAAACATTCATGCAGAACCAGAATAGAGGTTAGAGAGGGAAGCTTACCCAGTCATAACAGCTACAGTGCCTTCAGAATGTATTCACACCCCTTGAATTTTACCACAGTCTGAATATAACATGTATAAAATTAAGATTGTGTCACTGGCCTACACACAATACACAATAATCCCAAAGTGTAATTATGTTTTTAGAAATGTTTACAAACTAATAAAAAAGTAAAAGCTGAAATGTCTTGAGTCAAGCAAGTATTCAACCCCTTTGTTATGGCAAGCATAAATAAGTTCATGAGTAAAAATGAGCTTAAAGTCACAAAATAAGTTGCATGGACTCACTCTGTGCACACTAATAGTATTTAACATGCTTTTGGAATGACTACCTCATCTCTGTACCCCACACATGAAATTATCTGTAAGGTCACTCAGTCGAGCAGTGAATTTCAAACACAGATTCAACCACAAACACAAGGGAGGTTTTCCAATGCCTCGCAAAGAAGGGCACCTATTGGTAGATTGGTACAAATAAAAAAACAGACATTGAATATTCCTTTGAGCATGGTGAAGTTATTAATTACATTTTGGATGGCGTATCAATGCACCCAGTCACTACAAAAATACAGGCGTCCTTCCTAACTCAGTTGCCGGAGAGGAAGGAAACCGCTCAGGGATTTCACCATAAGGTCAATTGTGACTTTAAAACAGTTACAGAGTTTAATGGCTGTGACATGAGAAAACTGAGGATGGATCAACAACATTGTAGTTACTCCACAATACTAACCTAAATGACAGAGTGAAAAGAAGAAAGCCTGTAAATAATACAAATATTCCAAAACATGCATCCCGTTTGCAATAAGGCGCTAAAGTAAAACTGCTACATGTGCTTTATTTGACAAAGAATTTATCTAAATACAAAGTGTTATGTTTGGGGCAAATCCAACACATAACTGAGTACCACTCTCCATATTTTCAAGCATGGTGGTGGCTGCATCATGTTATGGGTAAAAATAATAATACTTTTTTTATGTAGTGTATATAAGTATGTGGACACCTGCTCGTTGAACATCTCATTCCAAAATCATGGGCATTAATATGGAGTTGGTCCTCCCTTTGCCGCTATAACAGCCTCCACTCTTCTGGGAAAGGTGAAGCTCCCTTTTTTTTTCTTCAATTATAAATTATTTTTTTTACCCCCTTTTCTCCCCAATTTTCGTGGTATCCAATCGCTAGTAATTACTATCTTGTCTCATCGCTACAACTCCCGTACGGGCTCGGGAGAGACGAAGGTCGAAGGTCATGCGTCCTCCGAAGCACAACCCAACCAAGCCGCACTGCTTCTTAACACAGCGCGCCTCCAACCCGGAAGCCAGCCGCACCAATGTGTCGGAGGAAACACCGTGCACCTGGCTTCCTTGGTTAGCGCGCACTGCGCCCGGCCCGCCACAGGAGTCGCTGGWGCGCGATGAGACAAGGATATCCCTACCGGCCAAACCCTCCCTAACCCGGACGACGCTAGGCCAATTGTGCGTCGCCCCACGGACCCCCCGGTCGCGGCCGGCTGCGACAGAGCCTGGGCGCGAGCCCAGAGACTCTGGTGGCACAGCTAGCGCTGCGATGCAGTGCCCTTGACCACTGCGCCACCCGGGAGGCTGAGTTGAAGCTCCCGACGAACAGTTCTTGTGCTGACGCAGTTTGGAACTCGGTAGTGAGGGTTGCAACCGAGGACAKACAATTTTTATGCGCTTCAGCGGTCCCATTCTGTCAGCTTGTGTGGCCTAACACTTCGCGGCTGAGCAGTTGCTGCTCCTAGACGTTTCCACTTCACAATAACAGCACTTACAGTTGACCGGGGCAGCTCTAGCCGGGCAGAAATTTGACAAACTGACTTGTTGGAAAGGTGGCATCCTATGACGGTGCCATGTTGAAAGTCACTGAGCTCTTCAGTAAGGCCATTCTATTGCCAATGTTTGTCTATGCAGATTGCATGGCTGTGTGCTCGATTTGATACACCTGTCAGCATCGGGTGTGGCTGAAATAGCCGAATCCATTCATTTGAAAGGGTGTCCAGATACTTTTGTATATATAATGTAGTACTTTTCAAAGAATCTCTAAGCGTTTCAAATCACAAAAAAAGATAATTTAGAAAAACAACACCACAACATCATGACAGTCATTGTGTGGTCATCGGAGGGAGGTAGGCAGGAAGTGCGCTGTCATCAAGATGTCTCTGGCTTTTCTGTAGTAGAACTGAGATTAAGTTTGGACTCCGTAGTAGATAGCTAGCTAGCTACTCGTTCACTACAACCAAAATTAAGCACCCACTTGGATGCTGCTACGGCAGTTACGTGGCCCCAGAAAGTACACCACCTTTCAATAATAAATCAATATTATATACCATTTTCAAAATACAGGGTATGCTTTTTTTTGATAAAAATAAACGGAATCGAGCTAAGCACAGGGAAAATCCAAGAGGAAACCTGGTTCAGTCTGCTTTCCAACTAAGGTTGACCCCAATTAGTCGAATGATTGATTGTTAGGCCGTAACAATGCCGAGTGCTCTGTATAACTCCGCATGATTGGTTGACGGTAGGTGGGGGCAGTACATCCTGTATAAACACAAACTCACTTCCTTGACAACAGCTCTGCACTGCTCCATGAAGCGCAAGAAGTATGAATGCCCTGCCTTCTACTGAGGTCGTATCCCTGTAAATGCTGCATGGCCAATGCAGACGTCGGATTGASCATGCGACCAGATGCACAATGCACTTCTCTCTCCAGAATGCGCTCTCTCCTGACGATTTGTGCACATTCAGTTTCATAACTTCATTGTGTGAATTGTTTGCATTTGATTGTTAGTGTATATCAATTCCCCATTACATAATCACCAGCCGTACATTTACAGTTAATTCCTATCATTTCTAATCTACAATGTTTGTTACTTTGTAAGTCGCTCTGGATAAGAGCGTCTGCTAAATGACTTAAATGTAAATGTAAATGTTAAGGTAATTTATTTTAATGCATTCAATATTATTATTCCAGTCTTCCTGTTCCCATTGTTTGAGTGGACACATTGAAGCTATTCTACACTTGTGAGAAACAAGTTTTTGTTTTGTTTTGTCAATTTAGTCATTGTCTTTTGTTTGGAGCACTCCTGTCAATGTTGAGTAACGACGCACACGCATAGATAAATCACCGATCACCGATCATCGCACCGATAAATCCACTATAATTGAGAATTTCAATAAGCATTTCTCTACGGCTGGCCATGCTTTCCACCTGGCTACCCCTACCCCGGTCAACTGCCCGGCACCCTCCACAGCAACCCGCCAAAGCCCCCACCATTTCTCCTTCACCCAAATCCAGATAGCTGATGTTCTGAAAGAGCTGCAAAATCTGGACCCCTACAAATCAGCCGGGCTAGAGAATCTGGACCCTCTCTTTCTAAAATGATCCGCCAAAATTGTTGCAACCCCAATTACTAGCCTGTTCAACCTCTCTTTCGTATCGTCTGAGATTCCCACAGTTTGAAAAGCTTCCACGGTCATCCCCCTCTTCAAAAGGGGTGACACTCTAGACCCAAACTGCTACAGACCTATATCTATCCTACCCTGTCTTTCTAAGGTCTTCGAAAGCCAAGTTAACAAACAGATCACCAACCATTTCGAATCCCACCGTACCTTCTCCGCTATGCAATCTGGTTTCAGAGCTGGTCATGGGTGCTCCTCAGCCACGCTCAAGGTCCTAAACGACATCATAACCGCCATCGATAAGAGACATTACCACRCAGCCGTATTCATCGACCTGACCAAGGCTTTCGACTCTGTCAATCACCACGTTCTTATTGGCAGACTCGACAGCCTTGGTTTCTCAAATGATTGCCTCGCCTGGTTTACCAACTACTTCTCTGATAGAGTTCAGTGTGTCAAATCGGAGGGCCTGTTGTCCAGACCTCTGGCAGTCTCTATGGGGGTGCCACAGGGTTCAATCCTCGGGCCGACTCTCTTCTCTGTATACATCAATGATGTTGCTCTTGCTGCTGGTGATTCTCTGATACACCTCTACGCAGACGACACCATTCTGTATACTTCTGGCCCCTCTTTGGACACTGTSTTAACTAACCWCCAGACGAGCTTCAATACCATACAACTCTCCTTCCGTGGCCTCCAACTGCTCTTAAACGCAAGTAAAACTAAATGCATGCTATTCAACCGATCACTGCCCGCACCTGCTCGCCCGTCCAGCATCACTACTCTGGACGGCTCTGACTTACGTGGACAACTACAAATACCTAGGTGTCTGGTTAGACTGTAAACTCTCCTTCCAGACTCACATTAAGCATCTCCAATCCAAAATGAAATCTAGAATCGGCTTCCTATATCGCAACAAAGCATCCTTCACTCATGCTGCCAAACATACCCTCGTAAAACTGACCATCCTACCGATCCTCGACTTCGGTGATGTCATCTATAAAATAGCCTCCAACAGTCTACTCAACACACTGGATGCAGTCTATCACAGTGCCATCCGTTTTGTCACCAAAGCCCCATTGCCCCCTGTACGCTCTCGTTGGCTGGACCTCGCTTCATACTCGTCGCCAAACCCACTGGCTACAGGTTATCTACAAGTCTCTGCCAGGTAAAGCCCCGCCTTATCTCAGCTCACTGGTCACCATAGCAGCACCCACTCGTAGCACGCGCTCCAGCAGGTATATCTCACTGGTCATCCCCAAAGCCAATTCCTCCTTTGGTCGTCTTTCCTTCCAGTTCTCTGCTGCCAATGACTGGAATGAACCGCAAAAATCTCTGAAGCTGGAAACACTTATCTCCCTCACTAGCTTTAAGCACCAGCTGTCAGAGCAGCTCACAGATTACTGCACCTGTACATAGCCCATCTATAATTTATCCCAAACAACTACCTCTTCCCCTACTGTATTTATTTATTTTGCTTCTTTGCACCCCATTATTTCTATTTCTACTTTGCACATTCTTCCACTGCAAATCTACCATTCCAGTGTTTTACTTGCTATATTGTATTTACATGGCCTTTTTTTGCCTTTACCTCCCTTATCTCACCTCATTTGCTCACATTGTATATATACTTATTTTTCTACTGTATTATTGACTGTGTGTTTTGTTTATTCCATGTGTAACTCTGTGTTGTTGTATGTGTCGAATTGCTATGCTTTATCTTGGCCAGGTCGCAGTTGTAAATGAGAACTTGTTCTCAACTAGCCTACCTGGTTAAATAAAGGTGAAAAAAATATATACAAAAAATAGAGGTAGGCCTATAGTCTACCTGACAAATCTTTCCAGCTCTCTCCCTTTCGATAACCACTCATCCAGTGGAAACGTCATAAAATAGGCCTACGTGATTATTTCTTTACAGTGCTTGACTTGGACTGAAATAGGTTCCGGTACTCATTTTGGGTGCTGGTACTGTTTCTATTCAGGCGCAGGATTTAATATTCTATAAAGAGGAACAGGAGCTAAAGGAGTAGAACATTTGAGGTGCTGGTACTCAGCTCCGGTGAGCTCCTGCCCAAGTCAAGCCCTGCTTCTTATCCCTTGCGCAAATAGCCTACAGCTGTTTCTGTCCCGAGCTCACTGGCCTGGGGAAACTCTTAGGGCCCCGAATATTTTATACAATGTTGCAAGTTTGTTAGCTCAAGCATCTGGCTGGACCAAGTTGATTAGTTGATACATTGTTTCAAGTTCGTTGCAGAAAGGCCATGTGTAGCCAAAGTGATTTATAGGATATTTATCAGGATATTTTCTACCTGCAGGCTGCAATGTTTTTATTTGTTGGCTTTATGTAGGCTACTTTTACATAGTTTGCAATGGCAATAGAAGTAAATTTTTAGGTTTGTATCATGTTCATTTAAGTTTGGATAGAATCTTGATTAACCACATGACAATGATTTTGAGATATGAAGACGTTATTATAAATTAAAATGAAACTTTCACGAAAATGTGCATATGAATACCATAACTGGTATGCAAATCGGTAGAAATGGTAAGAAAAATTCAACATTCAACATGAGAAAGGTTGCCGACTCCTCGTGTAGCCTATTACTGGCAACTTCAGGAGAGTAATGGCAGAATCTGTGAAAGCAAGCAGGAGCGGTAGGAGAATAGTTGGGTCAGGTTAAGTTTTTTTCCCTTCTGGTTATCTAGCTGTCTGGCGCCCTCGTGAGGCATCAAACCATAAGCTCAAAGCATCAGACAAACTCGATGCTTATAGTTGATTTTAATAATACACATAGGGTGTGTCTATATATGGAAAAATACACGTATAAAAATGTAAACCAATCAATTGGTTTAAAGAACAGACAACATTTGTTCGACCAATATTTTTGGGGGACGGGGACAGCCCTATTTCCAACAGACACTTGGAGACAAATTCACCTTTCAGCAGGACATTAACCTAAAACACAAGGCTAAATATACACTGGAGTTGCTTACCAAGATGACATTGAATGTTCCTGAGTGGCCTAGATAGTTTTGACTTAAAATCGGCTTGAAAATCTATGGCAAGACTTGATAATGGCTGTCTAGCAATGATCAACAACCAACTTTTTAAAGAATAATGTGCAAATATTGTACAATCCAGGTGTGTAAAGCTCTTAGAAACTTACCCAGAAAGACTCACAGCTGTAATTGCTGCCACAGGTGATTCTAACATGTATTGACTCAAGGGTGTGTATACTTATGTAAATTAGATATTTAATTTAATACATTTGCAAACATTTTTAAAAACATGTTTTTACTTTGTCATGATGGGGTATCGTGTGTAGATGGGAAAAATAATCTATTTAATTCATTTTGAATTCAGGCTGTAACAAAACAAAAAAACGGAATAAATCAAGGGGTATGAATACTTTCTGAAGGCACTGGATGCCATGATAAGGCACACGTACAAAGCTTTGTTTCACAGCACACTTAAGCACATACTTTATTTGATACTTATGTATCTGACCCAGGTCTGTCGTGTTGCAGTATGTTGGATTGTCTGAGGTGTACTTACACTGGATGGCCCGGAGGCGGGGTATGAGTGTGGGGCTGCTGGGGGGGCTGGTGTTCAGACTCCTACTGTCCATGGAGGGTGACGCCTGCACCGTGATCTTGTGCTGGAAATCTAGAAAACAGAGACACAGGTAAGGGTGGTCGGTCACTTTGACCATTGGTGTAATCTCTCGTTGACAGACTACGTAACATAAAAAGGTATTGTAACGTCTGTCAAAAGACTGGGATGCAACGACCAATGAGCGAAAGTAGTTCCGCTTTGACTAGTCTTAGTCAAAGCTAGTATGCTGTCTAGTTAATATGCTGTCCTACATGATGTCTTGTCAGTATGCTGTCCTCCATTATGTCTTGTCAGTATGCTGTCCTCCATTATGTCTTGTCAGTATGCTGTCCTCCATTATGTCTTGGCAGTATGCTGTCCTGCATTATGTCTTGTCAGTATGCTGTCGCTGCATGATGTCTTGTCAGTATGCTGTCCTCCATGATGTCTTGTCAGTATGCTGTCCTCGATCGATGTCCTTTGTCAAGTAGCTGTCTCCATATGTCTTGTCAGTATGCTGTCCCTCCATGATGTCTTGTCAGTATGCTGTCCTCCATGATGTCTTGTCAGTATGCTGTCCTCCATTATGTCTTGTCAGTTATGCTGTCCTCCATGATGTCTTGTCAGTATGCTGTCCTCCATGATGTCTTGTCAGTATGCTGTCCTCCATGATGTCTTGTCAGTATGCTGTCCTCCATTATGTCTTGTCAGTATGCTGTCCTCCATATGTCTTGTCAGTATGCTGTCCTCCATTATGTCTGTCAGTATGCTGTCCTCCATTATGTCTTGTCAGTATGCTGTCCTCCATTATGTCTTGTCAGTATTGCTTCCTCCATTATGTCTTGTCAGTATGCTGTCCTCCATGTATGTCTTGTCAGTATGCTGTCCTCCATTATGTCTTCTGCAGTATGCTGTCCTCCATTATGTCTTGTCAGTAATGCTGTCCTCCATTATCTTGTCAGTTGCTGTCCTCCATTATGTCTTGTCAGTATGCTGTCCTCCTTATGTCTGTCAGTATGCTGTCCTCCATTATGTCTTGTCAGTATGCTGTCCTCCATTATGTCTGTCAGTATCTGTCCTCCAATGTCTATGTCAGTATGCTGTCCTCATTTATGTCTGTCAGTATGCTGTCCTCCATTTATGTTCTTGTCAGTATGCTGTCCTCCATAATGTCTTGTCAGTATGCTGTCCTCCATATGTCTTGTCAGTATGCTTCCTCCATGATGTCTTTCAGTATGCTGTCCTCCATGATGTCTTGTCAGTATGCTGTCCTCCATGATGTCTTGTCAGTATGCTGTCCTCCATGATGTCTTGTCAGTATGCTGTCCTCCAATGATGTCTTGTCAGTATGCTGTCCTCCATTATGTCTTGTCAGTTGCTGTCCTCCATATGTCTTGTCAGTATGCTGTCCCTCCATTATGTTCTTGTCAGTATGCTGTCCTCCATTATGTCTTGTCAGTATGCTGTCCTCCATGATGTCTGTCAGTATGCTGTCCTCGCATTATGTCTTGTTCAGTATGCCTGTCCTCCCATTACTGTCTTGTCCAGTATGCTGTCCTCCATTATGTCTTGTCAGTATCCTCGTCCTCCATGATGTCTTGTCAGTATGCTGTCCTCCATGATGTCTTGTTAGTATGCTGTCATACGTCTATGATAGATTCTAACAGAGCTTCTAAATAAAGATAGGTGTAAATCTATTGAACTTTTTGTCAACTCGAAGGTAACACTGACTTTGACAAAGACAGACTATCAGCCAACCCGACAAGACAGAAAGAGAGTCAGAAACAGACAGACAGAAGCACCCACCTGAGGGCAGGCTGATGCGGTTGCCGTCCTTGAGTTTGAGGCGGCTGCGTTTGAACTTGCCCTTCCTCTTCTTGACGTTGGGCTTGTCCTTGTTGAGCTGAAAGATGAGGATGTTGAGTTCCCTCTCCAACACGTTGATCTCTCGCTCCGCCAGCTGCTGCTCCCTCCTCTTCAGCAGCTCCTCGTGGGACTTCTGCTGCAGCGCCGCATGCGTCAGCTCCTCCTCCCGTGAACGCAGCTCCTACAGGAACACATGGAGGGTCAGACGAATAGATGGACAACTCTGTATGATAAGGGCCGCGTTCCTCTGCCCAGGCGTTGCTGACGCATGCCAGATCTTACAACGCCTGGATAGGTATTTTACGTATCAGGCAGGGGTGCCCGCCCCTGCTATACAATAGTAGGGGAAACACTACCATAATGATCCACACACAGGTTCCAGGCAGTGCATTATTTCCTTAGCCCTTCTGTCTGTCATTTCTACTAAAAATAACTTGCATACCTTCATTGTTCACGCATTTTATCAGATTGAACTCTGTAAATGATAAGAAACAAAGTTCTCTGCAAACACAGCAGTGATCAGTGCTCTTCCCCCCCAACCTTCACAATCAGTGAACTTACTCTGGTTGGTAGAAAAACAAAGCATTAGCTTTAAGCTAGAGTGGCCTGTGACCCTCAGCCACTCAGTCCACAGAGCTGTCCCAGGCCCTCTGTCTGCAGTAACAGCAAGGTGGGCCCATTGTAGTGCTGCATGGCCCTGAAGCATAGCCCTTACTGAAGGAAAGCTCCTTTAAGAGAGGATGGCCAGCACTGACAAGTTGTAAATCTCAACTGGCTTTATGGAGCTTTGCAGAAATGTTGTGGTGCTCGGGGAGAGGATGACTAAGCCAAAGATCACAAGCTAAAGGGGGCCCTCAGTTTCTGAGGCACATCCACAGAGATGTAGAGAGTCCTTTGACTGATTGGGTAAGAGGCTTCCATCGCTTGATCGTCAACTAGGTTGTGAATGAGTAGGGTTGACAAAATCACTTGAACTATTACGTAGAGCAGCATTTGGATTTTGTTTTGGTTCCTCTCAGAAAACATAATAATCCTTAAATGAATGACTTCTGCAAAGCAGCTTTACAAACCCACTGGAGTGAAATGAGATATGTTGTGTAACAACGTTGCAACTTGTGAGGTAGAAAAAATATACAATAATTTCATAGTTAAAAACAACAGAAAAACAATAGCCCTATATCTGGACTCAAAACTTCACTTTGTATTTACAGAAGAAATAAGTTTTGCAAAATGGTGCATGAAGCAAGCTGAACCTCACTTTACCTACAGGCCTAGGGTCAGACTTCAGCCCCTCAGAAATATAGCATGAGCAAGCTGAAACCTCACTTACCTACAGGCCTTGGGTCAGACTTCAGCCCCTCAGAAATATACATGAAGCAAGTGAACCTCACTTTACCTAGGCCTAGGGTTGATTCAGTCCACTCAGAAATATACTGAAGCAAGCTGAACCTCACTTTACCTACAGGCCTAGGTTAGACTTCAGCCACTCAGAAATATACATGAAGCAAGCTGAACCTCACTTTACTACAGGCCTAGGGTTAGACTTCAGCCCCTCAGAAATATACATGAAGCAAGCTGAACCTCACTTTACCTACAGGCCTAGGGTCAGACTTCAGCCCTCAGAAATATACATGAAGCAAGCTGAACCTCACTTACCTACAGCCTAGGTCAGAACTTCAGCCCTCAGAAATATACATGAAGCAAGCTGAACCTCACTTTACCTACAGCCTAGGTCAGACTTCAGCCCCTCAGAAATATACATGAAGCAAGCTGAACCTCACTTTACCTACAGGCCTAGGGTCAGACTTCAGCCCTCAGAAATATTCATGAAGCAAGCTGAACCTCACTTTACCTACAGGCTAGGGTCAGACTTCAGCCCCTCAGAAATATACATGAAGCAGACTGAACCGCACTTTACCTACAGGCTCAGGGTCAGACTTAGCCCTCAAAATATAATGGAGCAAGCTGAACCTCACTTTACCCTACAGGCCTAGGGTCAGATTCAGCCCCTCAGAAATAAACATGAGCAAGCTGAACCTACTTACCTACAGGCCTAGGGTTAGACTTCAGCCACTCAGAAATATACATGAAGCAAGCTGAACCTCACTTTACCTACAGGCCTAGGGTCAGACTTCAGCCCCTCAGAAATATACATGAAGCAAGCTGAACCTCACTTTACCTACAGGCCTAGGGTCAGACTTCAGCCCCTCAAAAATAACATGAAGCAAGCTGAACCTCACTTACCTACAGGCCTAGGGTCAGACTAAGCCCTCAAAAATATACATGAAGCAAGCTGAACCTCACTTTACCTACAGGCCTGGGTCAGACTTCAGCCCTCAGAAATATACACGAAGCAAGCTGAACCTCATTTACCTACAGGCCTAGGGTCAGACTTAAAGCCCTCTAAAAATATACATGGAGCAAGCTGAACCTCACTTTACCTACAGGCCTAGGGTCAACTTCAGCCCCTCAGAAATATACACGAAGCAAGCTGAACTCACTTTACCACAGGCTAGGTCGGACTAAAGCCCCTCAAAATATACATGAGCAGCTGACCTACTTTACCTACAGGCCTAGGGTCAGACTTCAGCCCTCAGAAATATACACGAAGCAAGCTTGACCTCACTTTACCTACAGCCTAGGGTCAGACTCAGCCCCTCAGAAATATACATGGAGCAAGCTGAACCTCACTTTACCTACAGGCCTAGGGTCAGACTTCAGCCCCTCAGAAATATACCATGGAGCAAGCTGAACCTCACTTTACTACAGCCTAGGGTCAGACTTCAGCCCTCAGAAATATACACGAAGCAAGCTGAACCTCACTTTACCTACAGGCCTAGGGTCAGACTTCAGCCCCTCAAAAATACATATGGATAAGTGTTTCAGATCATATGCAACCCCTAACTATGAAATGTAGAAACTCACACTCAGTAGGAACAGTGTGTGACTATCTGTGCTTCCGTTACATCGTTATCCTTTTAGAGGTAATTAAATGAACCAGTGTCATATGGGGAAACAACATGAAGAATTGACATACTAGACAATCCCTGAGAGAGCTTTGGTATATTGCACCATTTGCCAAGTTTGATGCTTAACGATTCAGCTGAAGTTGCAGGAAAGGGCATTCTCAATACAGCAATTACAAATCCCATTTGATTTAACGAGGAGGGACTAAGGAAAGCAGSTTATTGCATTACCAAGGGGAAATACTTAAAACCATCAACGCTAATAGCTTGTTTTGTTAAAGATACGATTAGCTCGCCTACAGAAAGTAACCAATTAAAATCAAAGCCGATCAAAGCACTCCCTTAACTACAGGTTTATTGCATCGCTGCCTTCCACGTGCTTCTAACCTTGTACTTTACACAGTGGAAAGGTCTTGGTCACATTGGGTTCATATTGGAGGTTTACCTATACAATGTATCTACTTAATGAGTCACAAAGGATGAGTCTAAGTTATGAACAGGACAAATGTACTTAAGGAACATAAAAAATACATTGTACAATTTCTCTCAATGTGTCCTGACTACTGAAAATGCCATGTGAATGGTGAGAGGCGCTGTTTGGGAATACATCCCCCCTACGCTGATCAACTGAACAAAGACATACAGGGAGAGAGGTGACATTTGCAGCAACAAGATTTGAACGTTTAGTCCATAATGTTGTTTGATCRGTGGTTAGGCTATTAGCTGGCCAAAAGTAGGTTACATGAAAAGTGCAATACTGTAAATATAACTGTGTTTTCAGTGAATTTATGTAAACCACGAAACTTATCTGTATTTCCTGCAGTGCAGGAAAATTCTCAGCAACAAACGAGTGATCAAATTAAGATCCTACATCTGTACCTTCTCTTTTGTCCTGAGCTCATCAAACATCTCCTGGATCTCCACCCTCCAGTTCTCCTGCATGGAGTGGAAGGAGTCCTGGGGCATGGTGGCCATCACGGCTTCCTCTATGGCTGTTAGCTGCTCCAGGATGGAGGCAAACGACGGCCGGATGTGGGGGTCCTGCTCCCAGCACTCTGAGATACACAACAAGGTGGAACCAAGACAGATCAATGTTCTGGAACTTTGACAAGTAAATTAACACCATTATCTAGTTGTGTGACACTGACACACACACACACACACACACACACACACACACACACACACACACACACACACACACACACACACACACACACACACACACACACACACACACACACGTTCTTGAACAACAATATATCATCCAATGAATGCAGCTACTTCAGGCAACATTAATTGTTCTTGAAAAGTGGGTTGAGGAATGGCAACAGCAGATGGATGGTCTGACTTGGTGACTGCACCTTCCATGAGCTTGGAGAAGGGTTCTGGGCAGGTGGATGGAATAGGGAGGGTTAACTTGTTGACAGCCACACCATAGGCCACAGCCAGCCCATCAATCCCACGGTAAGGCACCTCTCCTGTCAGCAGCTCCCATAAAAGAACACCATAACTAGAAGAGAACACAGATATAGTGAGTACAATGTCCAAACAACAGTGTTATTACAGCACTATTATAGTGCTGGGGGGAAAAAACTATAGATACATATCAGGATATTATGTTTGACAAAAAAATGTGATAGTTTTGACAATATCATTTTTGCATTAGTTGGCTGTACCTGCACCAAAACTCCAGTATTTTCCTTCATTGCTTATTCTCCATCTATTTTTAAATAGTGAGCCAATTTGTTTTCAGCACTTTAATTTCCATGACTAATAAAAACTAATTTAGTCATGACTCTTGTCCTTCTGCAGCAGACATATAGTGAACAATATGTTTGGAAAATTACAATAAAATCACAGTATCGAATCGCAATACATATATAATTGTGAGAATTGCAATACATATCATATCGGCACCTAAGTATGGTGATAGTATGGTGAGGTCCTTAAGTACGGTGATAGTATAGTATGGTGATAGTATAGTATGGTGAGGTCCTTAAGTACGGTGATAGTATAGTATGGTGATAGTATAGTATAGTGAGGTCCTTAAGTATGGTGATAGTATAGTATGGGGATAGTATAGTATGGTGATATTATTGAATGGTGATATTATTGAATGGTGAAAGTATTGAATGGTGATAGTATAGTATGGTGGGGTCCTTAAGTATGGTGATAGTATAGTATGGCGATAGTATAGCATGGTGACAGTATAGCATGGTGACAGTATAGCATGGTGATAGTATAGCATGGTGATATTATAGCATGGTGATATTATAGCATGGTGATAGTAAGGCTGGGCAGTTTACGATATACCGGTATTGATGCAGGGACCGGTTTGGTTTTTACTTTACCTTCTATACCGGTATTTGAATGTTTGATTTGTTAAATGTGAAATGCCATGTGTAATGTCAATTTTTATAGTTTACTTCGCTACTTGAGTCATCTCTCTCCGCGCCACTTTCCACACAGACCTAGCCACGCCCCCTGTCACTCAAGAAGCGCATTTGATGTTCCTCAACCACGAGACACTTGCCTTCAGTCTGCATGGCCAATGCAGCACAGTCAACAATGTTGACGACAACAATGCTGTTTTCACTTTGCTTCTTAATATAAATCCACTAGCGTTCTATWAGGAGACTATTAGTTTGTGTTTCTTACATCAGCTAGTTTATATTTTCTTAGCAAGTTGCCCTAAATCTTGAGAGATGCTAATTGTTAGCCGCTAATGCTAATAGCTAGCTAATAAATGTACTGAGTAAGAGCAAACGTAGCTAGCTAATACTGCCTGATAATACCAGCGATGGTGTAGACCTAAATCAGCATGTGGTTGTGCAACAGTATCTTCTAAATCAAAAAGGAATATGCAAAACAAGAATATGTTAGCTACATGAAGTAGCTAAGAGAAAACATCAATGTAGCCAAAGCTTATAGGGTCCCCTAGGAAACAATCAACACTTTAGTTCCTACCCTGTCACAATAACTCCTCCCTGGCATTTTAATTTGTTGTCATCTCAAACAACACTGTAWTCAAAGTGCCCACTATTATATTCTAAATATAGAATTAGAAGTCATTCTATTTCTATGATTCCAACAGTTTTGCTCTAATTCGCAAAGTAAAATCGCAATTGCAACATTTAGTTAAAAATAAATCCTAGATTATTTGCCCATATCGTGCAGCCCTACGTGGCAGTGTGGAAATGATCTCAATTGAGCAGTGGTGTGAAGTACTTAAGTAAAAATACTTTCAAAGTACTACTTAAGTAAAAATACTTTCAAGTACTACTTCAGTCGCTTTTTTTTGGTACCTGTACTTTACAATTATTATTTTAGACAACTTTTACTTCACTACATTCCTAAAGAAAATTCTGTACTTTTTACTCCATACATTTTCCGACACCTAAAAGTACTCGTTATATTTTGAATGCTTAGCAGGACAGGAAAATGGTCCAATTCACACACTTGTCAAGCTACTTGTCATCTACTGCCTCGGATCTGGGGGACTCAAACACAAATGCTTTGTTTGTAAATTATATCTGAGTGTTGGAGTGTGCCCCTGGCTATCCGTAAAATGAAATTATTTATACTTTTACTTTTGATACTTAAGTACATTTTATCAATTACATTTACTTTTGATACTTAAGTATATTTAAAACCAAATACTTTTACTTTTACTTGAGTAATTTTCTATTAACGTATCTTTACTTTTACTCAAGTATGACAATTGGGTACTTTTTCCACCACTGCAATTGATTGCAGAAAATGCAGAAATGATAAAAGTGCTGAAATCTTTTATTATTCAAAAACAAAAAATACCGTCATTTTTTTWTTTTTATATATCGTGATATAATATTTTGGCCATATCGCCCAGCCCTAGGTGATAGTACAGCATGGTGATAGTACACCATTGTGATAGTACAGTGATAGTATAGTATACATTCCCACTATTATAACACATGATAACACTCAAATTCACATTGCCTAAACCTTTGTTGTGCCTAGGACTGCAATTTAGAAGACCTTGGTCTTGAATAATGGACGTGTTGAATGCTAAATAATGGCAGTAAAATGTTGTTTACCAGTACAGTGCAAACAATGATCCTGTTTTGATTAAGCACCAAGCCTACAGTCATCATTTATCATGTAATTAATGTAAGCTCTGGATGCAGCAGATTGTAGTTACCAGTGGAAGGTGTTCAGGGCTACTGTAGTCTATACTGCACATCCTAGTAAAACTGTTTTGGTTTGAACAAAATAACAACGAAAGCACTTATCAGAAATAGGCTAGGACAAATGTTTCCAAATGTCTGAAATAAAAGGAGTATCATGGTGCCACCTTTCCAAATCCTCATCTCCTAAAAGCCTATTCATTCCAGTCTGACATGGGCCTGTTTGGAACAGGGAGTAGAGGGAGAGCAATCCATGGTAACATAATTACGCAGAGACTCGATTTTTCACTTTATAATATATGCCAAACAAAAACCATTAATATCAAAGTTTAACAAACGACTCTATGCACAAAGAATACTTTCAACAATTTGCGCAGTAAAAAAAAAGAAGCAATTAATGGAAAAATTGTACAGATGCAAAGTTTGGTAACAGAATCACAGTCAAATTGACCTCAGTTTTATTCTGTAACCAAACTTTGCATCTGCACAGCTCTTCCTGGAAATGTGTTTTTGTAAAGTTTATTGTAAATTGTTCAAAGTAGTTATTGTGCATAGAATTCTATGGTTAGTTAAACTTTGAAATCAATGGTTTTTGTTTGGCATACATTTTAAAGTGAATAAGTCTCAGCGTAATTCCGTTACCATGGAATTTCCCAGGAGCGTGCTGTTAGTTTTACCTCCAGACATCGCTGCCTTTGGAGAAGAGAGAGGACTTGATGACTTCAGGGGCCATCCATGAGTACGTGCCAGCAGCACTCATCTTGGTGGTGTTGTGCCACTCTCTGGCCAGGCCAAAGTCTGTGATCTTCAAGGTCTTCCTTCCAATGTCATCGTTCTCGATTTTTTCAAGTAATAAAACTAGAAGCAGAGGAGTGGGTTGGTTAGGTATTTGGTGAACCACAATGGGATATCTTCATGGTATAAAAAACAAAATAAAAATGTATATCTTTCATGATGATCAAATGGGGAAAATGACAGCATTATAATAGATCTGTACCCAGGTCTTAAACACGCTGTATACCTACAGTGCCTTCAGAAAGTATTCACACCCCTTGACATGTTCCACATGTTGTTGTGTTACAGCCTGATTATAAAATGGATTAAATTGAGATTTTGCATCACTGGCCTACCCACACACACCATAATGTAAAAGTGGATTTATGTTTTAAGACATTTTTACAAATGTACAAAAAATGAAAATTGGCATTGACTCAAGACATTTCGTATTCAACCCCTTTGTTATGGAAAGCCAAAATAACTTCAGGAGTAAAAATGTGCTTAACAGTCGCCAACACACACACACACACAACACACACACACACACACACACACACACACACACACACACACACACACACACAACACACACACACACACACACACACACAGTATCAGTCAAACATTTGGACACACCTACTCATTCAGCGTTTTCTTATATTTTCTACATTGTAGATAATAGTGAAGACATCCAAACTATGAAATAACACATATAGAATCATGTAGTAACCAAAAAAAGTGTTAAACAATTCAAAATACACTACCGTTCAAAAGTTTCGTCGAACGGAACGAGGCTTTGGTTTTCTGAACATAACGCGCAACCCAAATGGAGTTATTTTGTTATAAAAGTAATATTTATCGAACAAAAATAACATTTGTTGTGTAACTGGGAGTCTCGTGAATGCAAACATCCGAATATTATCAAAGGTAAGCGATTAATTTTATTGCTTTTCTGACTTTYGTGACCATGCTAATTTGGGGCTAGCTGTTGTAGCATTGATTGATACACTCACAAAAGCTTGGATTGCTTTCGCTGCAAAGCATATTTTCAAAATCTGACACGATAGGTGGATTAACAACAAGCTAAGCTGTGTTTTGGTATATTTCACTTGTGATTGCATGATTATAAATACTTTTAGTAATATTTTGCGCCCTGCAATTCAGCGGTTGTTTAGGAAAATGATCCCGCTAAAGGGATCCGTAGCGCAGATAAGTTAACGTTAGCTGTCTGACTTTATTAGCCTGCTAATTTTCACACCATAAACTCAATTATTTGATCAGTTAAGTTGGCTAATGTTGCTCAACATTTCCCTGGCTAGCTAACGGAGAATTCGATCCAGCTAGCAAGATACTTAACAATGCTAACAATTAGGGACGCACAATATATCGGTGAACATATCGGAATCGTCCGATATTAGCTAAAAATGCCAACATTGGTATCGGCCCGATGTTTAGTTTAATGCCGATGTGCAAAACCGATGTCAAAGCTGACGTGCATACCTATTAGAGGTCGACCGATTAATCGGAATGGCCGATTAATCGGGGCCGATTTCAAGTTTTCATAACAATCGGAAATCGGTATTTTTGGGCGCCGATTTTTTAKATATATATTTTTTTACACCTTTATTTAAATCTTTATTTAACTAGGCAAGTCAGTTAAGAACACATTCTTATTTTCAATGACGGCCTAGGAACGTTCTGCCTCGTTCAGGGGCAGAACGACAGATTTTTAACCTTGTCAGCTCGGGGGATCCAATCTTGCAACCTTACAGTTAACTAGTCCAATGCTCTAACACCTGATTACATTGCACTCCACGAGGAGCCTGCCTGTTGGCGAATTCAGTAAGCTAAGGTAAGTTGCTAGCTAGCATTAAACTTATCTTATAAAAAACAATCAATCAATGACTGTCATTGCTCCAATGTGTACTTAACCATAAACATCAATGCCTTTCTTAAAATCAATACACAAGTATATATTTTTAAACCTGCATATTTAGCTAATAGAAATCCAGGTTAGCAGGCAATATTAACCAGGTGGAATTGTGTCATTTCTCTTGTGTTCATTGCATGCAGAGTCAGGGTATATGCAACAGTTTGGGCCGCCTGGCTCTTTGCGAACTAATTTGCCAGAATTTTACGTAATTATGACAACATTGAAGGTTGTGCAATGTAACAGGAATATTTAGACTCATGGATGCCACCCGTTAGATAAAATACGGAACGGAATAAACGTTTTGTTTTCGAGGTGATAGTTTCCGGATTAGTCAAAGGTATATGGTTTAGAGAGAAATAGTCGACGCGTTAAAATTCCTGTAATAACTTGCGGCTGAATTTGAAAGGGGGTCCTTCGTTATTTTACCGTTCATGTCTTCCATAGAGAATGTCTTGATCTACTTCAAATAAGGTCTGTGTTTCGTGCAGGCTTAAACCGCCTCGACGTTTTGATACCCGTGTAAATCTCACTAGGATAAGGTAACGTTTGTCAACATATTTTCATAAATCCACTCTACAATTCTTTTTTATCTTATATTTATCTTATATTTAGCCAATATTGATCAGAGTTACCTTGTCCTATGGATATCTACACAGTTATAAAATTGGCACAGTGATGTAAGCCTACACGAAACACAGACCTTATTTTAAGTGAATCTAAAAATATCCTATGCAATAAATGAAGGAACCGCTTTTCAGATTTTGCTAGGTGTCATGGGAATTATGACTCGCACTTTGGTTGTCAATTCTTACCATGCCCATTATTAAAATAGGATTTCCTGCATATAGAAATTAAGGTTTTTGTTTTCAACATTCATCACAGGTAACTTAAACTCTATTTTTATTCAAACAGTTGAGAGTATTTGTCTCGCAAACTCTTCAGTATCATTGTCACTTCAGAGCTGTGTGCGTGTGTGTATTATATTAAGTTAAAATAAAAGTGTTCATTGTTCATTCAGTATTGTTGCAATTGTCATTATTACAAAAATGTGTGTGTATGATATATATATAGTTTAAAAAATATATATATTTTTTTTTTTATAAATCGGACGATTAATCGTTATCGGCTTTTTTTGTCTTCCAATAATCGGTATCGGCATTGAAAAATCATAATCGGCCGACCTCTAATACCTATACTTTATTCTACGTCTGGATGAGAAGCGTGCCCAAAGTAAACTGCCTGTTACTCAGGCCCAGAAGCTAGGATATGCATATAATTGGTAGATTTGGATAGAAAACACTCTAAAGTTTCCAAAACTGTTAAAATAATGTCTGAGTTTAACAGAACTGATATGGCAGGCGAAAACCTGAGGAAAATCCATCCAGGAAGTGGGATTTCTTTTGATGTGGGTAGTTTTCAATTGAATGCTTATAGAATATCTAATGGGTTAGGACCCAGATTGCAGTTCCTATGGCTTCCACTAGATATCAACAGTCTTTATACATTGCTTCAGGCTTGTTTTCTGAAAAATGAAGAAGAATGAGACCTTTCTGTCAGTGGACTGTAAAATCATGCAGTGCTGGTTGCGCACGTGACCGAGTGCACGCCCTTCGTTGTTTTTCCTTTCAATTGAATACGCTATTGTCCGGTTGAAATATGAATGTTTATTATTCCTATTTCTGTATTTTGAATTTGGCGCTCTGCAATTTCACCGGAGGTTGTCGAGGTGGGTCCCTAGCGGAACGCCTGAGCCAGAAAGGTTTTAAGAACAAATTCTTATTTGCAATGACGGCCTACACCGGCCAAACCCGGACGCCACTGGGCCAATTGTGCGCCGCCCTATGGGACTCCCAATCTCAGCCGGTTGTGATACAGCCTGGATTCGAACCAGGGTGTTTGTAGTGACGTCTCATGCGCTGAGATGCAATGCCTTAGACTACTATATAACATAGGTACATGACGTGATGACGCCACGTAAAATTTTGCGCTACACTTGCAACACAGCATTCCTAACCTAGCCCACAATGTCTGCTGTGTGGATCGAGCAGTCAACATGTCGAGCAGTCACTTGAAAGATTAAGAACATTTCAGCGAGACAACTCAAAGGCGAAATCCATTAAAACCGCAAAGTCCACTATTGTGGCTAATCCTTATTGTGGCTAGCTTCACAGATGGGTCCGACCACCATTAATCAAATAAGAACGGTCTTATAAATTAGAGTTATTTTAGATGACACCTAACTACATAGGTAGCTAGCTAACTATAGCTACTGAAACAGATGTCGTTTTGCTATGTTTTTGGGGAAGAACATCGTTTGCATCCATGAGCTAGCTAGCTTTTTTTTTATGACCACCACTGTAAGTGAGCGAGACAACTTTACCAGCATTATAGCATACGTATCGATGAATCATTGTGACATATGAAATACGAGTTAAAGTGTAATCAATGTGTAATACCTACGTAAAAAATGTATGAACGCGTTCATTTATTATGTGACGTGCAGTCATATTCAGGTCCTGATTGGTCAAAAAGCTTATTTGACACGTCAAATAGCGTTATTTGACACGCAAAGACCCAAACGGCATCCCATAGTATGAGAAATCCTGGTTGAGAATGAAACGACCGAACAAATGAACAACAAAACAGCACAGCATGTAAGTGAAATAAATAGGTTTTGATTATGTTTGGGGACATACGTAAATGCCAACAAAATAACACTTGACACTTTTTGGTCAGTGTGGTGTGTGTGTGTAACCTTTATTTAACTAGGTAAGTCAGTGAAGAACAAATTATTATTTAAAATGACGGCCAAACCCGGACGACGCTGGGCCAATTGAGCGCTGCCCTATTGGACTCCCAATTTCGGCCGGATGTGATACAGCCTGGATTCGAACCAGGGACTGTAGTGACACCTCTTGCACTGCCTTTGACCGCTGCATCCATGTGTGTGTGTTAACTATTTAACTGTACTAGAATGCTTAAAAGGCCAATAAAATTTTAAATGTCACTTATTGGTATAGTTTTTTTTGGCAAGGAAAATATCGGATATCGGTATCGGACAAAAATGTAATATCGGTGTGTCACTACTCCATATCAACACCACAGCCAACTTGGCCAAGCTAACAAAAAGCCATTATCCAAAGACTAAACACATATTTCATTTTTACAGGGGAGCACTTAAACGTTCCCATGTCCTTAGTGTTGATATTTAATAATCATCTACTCCAGAATAGAGCCTACAGTAGATAAGGTCTTGTGGGCAGGCTTGACTCTACTGCCAGCTCACAGTCACGAACTTGCCAAATGGGAGGGTGACAACAAAGCTCAAACATAGGCTACACCTGGAGAATGGTAATGTAGCAAATAGAATACATCTGGCGGAGGGTAATGTAGCAAATATGCTATACCTGGGGGAAGGGTAATGTAGCAAATAGGCTACATCTGGAGTGTAGGACTATTTGTGTCTTCTGTTCTGTTATTTTTAGTAGATAAACATTATACTGTAACTGACATAGCTTCTACCTTCACTTAGATTAAAACAAATACGCCCCAGTGGCGCAATATCCAAAACAGGCTTCTAGGAAGAAACAAGGCCTATTCCATTTCAAACATGTTTCACTGGTTTAATGAGAGCCTATAAAATACAGCAGTTTAAGCTCATCTCCATTTCCCTTTGCTTAGTCTTGTGTGTTTCGACCACACTATATACAAAAAGTTAGCCGTAAAATTACCAGCTCAAGGTGATAATGCATCATTTGTAGACAGAATACTGGGTTGAGTCAGTCAGGTTTTCACCAGCTGTTGGGCTATGCAAGGTGCCCAAGTGGCCATAATAAAAATAATATTCAAAGCATTTCCAGTTGTCCTTTCAGAAAAAGCCTGTAGTAGGCTAACTATGCATTAATGTGGTTAATTTCAAGGAAGAGACAAAAAAAAGTTGCCTTGCAATCTATGGTTATGCCCTCCTCTGAATGGGCCTATATATTTTCAGTTCCCATTTTATAGGTTGGGGTGTAAACGTGAGAGCTAGACACAACAATAACATGACTTGGATCGACAGGATAACACTGACTTCCAACAGGACACTATTGTTCCCTGGTTTCATTTCAAGTGCATGCCTTCTGGAGCGAGAATCTTGAAATTCTTTAACCTTCACATCTCTGTAGCTGAAACTACAAAATGAAAGTGTTAGGAGGGCTGGCAAGAGGCCACGTTTCAATGTGCTGTGCCCTGTCTGCCAAATGAACATTGCTTCCACCTACAGTACCTCCCTACTCTACTCTACAGCCCCAATCAGCAGGAAGGAACAACCTATTGTGTTAAAATAAAAAGAGAGTTGCAGCTGTTGTGGAGATTAAATATAATCAAAATAAGCCTTTCAGACCCGGGAGTCTGGGCATTCTTGTGGCTGGCGTCACCTAGCAACTAGTGCTTGACCACTCCATTGTGCAAACTTATGTTAAGCTTTTGCCCCTCATTAGCAGCATTCCTCCTTCGACCAAGAGGTATTAAAAGATTAGGGAACACAAAGACACAATTTCACTGACTTTTTGATATTCCCTGAAGATAATCATTGATCAAGTCAGTGTGTGTTATACTACACTAAGTCAATTGTGGGTTGATCACTTCTGAAGGTAGTCGGTTGTGAAAGTTTGTGCACTGCATTAGCCCTCCTCTCAGAATGCATGCTCAAGAGAAACCTTCACAATGATATCCCACAGATGAATTGCCCTTTAGGCTGCCTTAGTTGTGGCTGGTGTCCTGAGTAACTGGTTTAAAAGTATGAAACAAGAGAAAGTGTATAGTTCCCAGTGGGTGGGGGAGGGTGGGCGGGGGTCGGTGAATTCAGTGCGCACCTAAACAAACATGTTATATTTTCCAATTAAAGTCAGCTGCAAGTGTTATTTGACACAATAATGTGGAAAAATAAAACACACTACATTGTGTTAGCAGTGCAGTTACCGTAATTCTGTTACCGGATGTAAATTCACTTCACCTACTGTAGTTCAATAACCAAAAAACATAATTTCTAACTCAAGGTGTCATGTCATAGCTGACACCCCATTCTTTCTGCAGACATCTTTGAATCTTAATATTTAACCGTTTTTGGAACGAGTGGTCGCATAAAAAACAGAGGGAGATTCGACCATAATTCTGTTACCAAACATTGTACCTCCACAGTTCTACCAGTAAATGTGTTTTTGAGAAGTATTCTGTGTGAATTGTTCAAAGTGGTCCTTGTACATAGAGTTGCATGGTTTGTTAAACTTTGAAATTAATGGTTAATGAGGGGGGGGGGGGACTTACCATGGAATTACCCTGTTCAATAAAATGAGGTTGCGTTTGTTTGGTTAGCCCACACCCCCATCTGACAATGATTATGTAGAATGATTCCCTGGTGAAAAATAAAATGCAGCCAGAAGGATTGCTGAACAAGGTTCACCTTCGGTGAAAGCAGAGCCTGATGAGACACACCAGAGAACAGACAGTCACCAAAATCATGTTTCACACAACACAGAGGTCTCACTTTGAAGTATGTAGTCACAGTCATAGTCCACTCTGAAACTTTCTCATGCATTATTCAGAGGGACGACTCCGAGGCAGTATCAAAAAGTAAACAACGCCACATAAAAATTTGAGTCTGGAAATCGTATCACCTATTGAAACAGGCCTAAAAGTTAACTGTAGCATGTTTCAGTTCTAAAATCTTCAGGATTTTTTCCAGTGGCTCAGTCGGTTGGTTCTTGCAACTTGTGGGTTTGATTTCCACATGGGCCATATAGGCCTAATATGAGATGCTTTGGAAAATTTAGGAGCACATAGCCTAGACTGATGACATGGTTTGAAGTTGAGTGTTTAGTAAAGCAGGGGCTATATTTGAGACAACATTTCAGGGTGGTGGGGGTTAGGGAACCCAGCTGAGCAAACGTAGACCTTATTTCACATCCTTTCGAGGGTCCCCCCTGCATACACAGATCCTTCTCTAGGGTCCTGYCTGGTTTTCACATGCCCTGAAGGGGATCTGTGTTTGTGCGGATCAGCCACATGTCAGACCGACAAGCAGATGTTTTCACATGCCCTGAAGAGGATCTGTGTTTGTGGGGATCAGCCACATGCCAAACAGACCAACAAACAGATGGAGGAGAGAGCTCAGTCTCATCTGCTTGTACAGGCCTCTGGAGTCTATACGGGTGACCGAAAAACAACAGAGTTGAAAGAGGGAATGTTGTCTATGCTGAATGACTGTGGAAAGGAATGGAATGCAGAGATGGTGCAATTTCATCGCAGTCACAATGAATCTGCACTTCCCAAAATGTAATCTGCACTTCCAAAAATGTCAAACATTACTGCTTTGCAAACTTAAATTAACTTCATGTACTGTCACGCAATCAGGCAAGATGGGACAGATATGTCAACAAAACCTAGGCGGCAGGTAGCCTAGTGGTTAGAGCGTTGGACTAGTAACTGAAAGGTTGCAAGATCGAATCCCAGAGCTGACAAGGTAAAAGAAGAAAAAAAAATTGTTCTGCCCCTGAACAAGGCAGTTAACCCACTGTTCCCAGGCCGTCATTGAAAAWRAGAATTTGTTCTTAACTGACTTGCCTTGTTAAATTAAGTAGTTTTCTTTCAACATGCCACTGTGACTGATGAATATTATCATAATTGTGTTCTAGCATATCATTAATGTGAGGATAGCCTAAGAGGGCTTCAGTGATAGTTTAAACAGGGAAAGTCATGGCCGGCGAAGCCCTCGCTCTTAATCATTCCTTCAAATGCCAACCTCAACACTCAGTTGCTAGTGAGCCTATCAACAACATGCATGCAATGCCATTTAGTAGATGCTTCTGTTGAAAGCGACTTAATGCATACATTTTATATATGGGTAGTCCCAGGAATTGAACCCACTATTCTGCACTTGCATTCTAGGCTTATTGCATTACTTAGTGATGGATGTTTCAGTTGTGTAGAATATCAATTGTATCCTCATGCATTAGTTTAGTAATAGTAAATAGTAATAAATAGTAATAAGCTTTAGGATTATTTTTTAGTTGGTAGAGGACATTGTGGACCATTCTAGATCCAGCATCCTTCACACTGTTTCAAGAGGGGTGTGCCCAAAGGTAATAGTGCATGCACAGGTGCATTTTTGGAAACAAGTGCACCTATGGCCATGCTCTGTTTTAATCTGTTCTGAAAAGTAATGCAAGTTTATTTKTAGCAGATGGTAATATTAATGTTTCTTACTGTTGCAGGATTTCAGGTCGCGGTGAATAATAGGCACAACAGCCTCCTCATGTAGGTAGTGCATGCCCCTGGCGATTTGAACAGCCCAGTTGACAAGAATGTGTGGGGGTATCCTCCGACCAGTCAAAGCCCGGGTAAGAGTCCCTCCACGAGCATATTCCATCACCAAGCACAGGTTCGGCTCCTCAAGGCAAACACCTTCAAGTTTTATTATATTGGGATGTTGTAGCATAGAAAAGAGCTTGGCCTCTTGTTTAACACCATCCGAAGTTGCAGTGATGTCTTCGTCAGGATCCTGTCGCGCTGCCTTCACAGCGACCTCTTGGTCCTTCCATGCCCCTCGGTAAACTTTACCAAATCCCCCGACACCGATTATTTCCTCTAAAACGAGTTCGCTAAAATCTATTTGGATGGGAGTACTCGGACGCTCCCTCACCCCTACCGTGCTACCGTCTGGAAGTCTGTAAATGGCAGGTTGATCGGTAACATAATTTGCAGGGAAAATCCCGACTCGATRGTTAATTTTACCCGTCCACCATCCTTCATCTCCCGAGATGGCAGCATCCTTCGAGAGGACCTCAACAATGTCCCCCCGCCGCAGACTAAGTTCGTCTTCTCCAGTACTTCCATAGTCAAACACTGCCGTCCACAGCGATCGGGACAGGGGAGCAGAATGAGCCCAAGCTCTTGCAGTGGGGGAATCTGTCCAGGCATGCTCTCCCGTGTCTTTCGGTCGCCCCTCACCGTTTGGGAAACCGCCCTTGGAAACATCCATTTCTCGGTGGCTGTAGCCGCACCATATAGGGTGCAAACTGTTGACGAAAAAGCAAACGATCAAAGGACCTCTAATCGGAATGCTCGTGAATCGTTCAGAACGATATCACAAATGGGCAAGACGGTTCCAGCATGGTATTCCAAAGTCTTGGTAAAACTCGTTTGCTACTTTCATCTCTCCACGTCGCCACAGGGAGTTTCTTTGTGGGTGAACTTTTGATAACTAACTAGCTAGGTAAAACTAGCTAGCTAATACCTAGCGTGTTATAAAGTTACGCTAGTTGGAAAAAACAAAGCATATTTATGTAGCTAAAGAGCTACTTATCAGAAAGTGTACATTAAAGTTTACCCAGTCCCAACACGGACAGAGTGAAAAATAAGCCCATTACAGCTACTTAACTTAGTAGCTAGCAAAAAGTGCATAGCTAAATGTACTAACGTTAGCAGCTACCTAATTTAGTAGCTAGCAAAAAAGGCATAGCTATACGTGAAAACGTTAGCTCCTGAATTTTCAGGCTATGACGTTTATCAAGTGCCAAAACAGTACCTGCAGTCACATTATCGAAATAAACTTTGGTTAAACACCAGAAACATACACCAACACCAGGATTAGCTATATTATTGCTGGTAACTACGCTATTGCCAAGCTAAGTTTTCAGTTAGCTTTTAGCTGGCAAGTTTAGCTAACGTTAGTTGAATCGCTCTCCAAAACCTTTAGCTGGCCAGCTAACTCATTCGCTATACTACTATAGTAACGTTACTGCACTGACACTTGAACATTTGGAGCATACATTCTGCTAATGTCTTGTCGTGTAACCACCAATGGAACGTTTTGTTGCGTTGAAATGATTCGCTAGGATCCGAAAGATATCAAACGTTTCCGCAACTTCCCTCAAAACAACCCGTACGGCACCGCCATCGCTCCAACTTATCCGAACTGTCTGACACACTATTCAGCGTCTGGCTGGTCCTGGAAAGTTTGCGAACGCTGCTGGAGCTGTTCTGTTCTACACGTAGATTGGTGAATTTAGCCTCACGTGACATGCCTGTCCCTATAGGAAAACGAGGAGGAGCAGTTGSGAGAGTAGCCTCCGTGTGCAGAAGAGGGCGCGCTGTGATGGAAAAGTATGCAATATTATCGATGATAGCAATAGTAGGCTGATAATGAATTACAGTGCAGCCATGCGTAAACTCATTATTTGACAAGCACCAACACGACAATCACATCTTAAACCAAAGAGTAATAACTGTTTATTAATGATTCATAAACTAGCTTACATTAATTTGGCCTATAATTTAGGCCAGTAATTAACTGTCTAGGCCTATTTATTAACCCTTTTAGACCATATTTTTCAACAATTGCATGTACTTTTTAGGCCCTGTAAGAAGTTTATTTTCGTGGGTTTTGAAGAATATGGCTAAGACCTGAAATAGCTTAGTTGGTTCTAATAGCCTTATAAAAAAAAATCTATTGAATGTCAATTAGTTATATATTAGTGTTTTATAACCACCAAAAATTACCAGTTATAAATAGGGCCAAGAGCTAGRCTTTAGCTCAGCAAGCTAACACAGGCCTGTGGCACACATTTGCTGACAACACGGCGGTGGTAGAACTGATCACCGACGGCGATGAGGCAGTGTGGTGCCAGGACAACAACCTCTCCCTCAACATCAGCAAAACAAAGGACCTGATCGTGGACAACAGGAAACGGAGGGGAGAGCACATCCCCATCCACATTGATGGGGCTGTAGTGGAGCGGGTTGAGAGCTTCAAGTTCCTAGGTATCAACATCACTAAGGAATTAACATGGTCCGCATACACTGTACACCCACACAGTTGTGAAGAGTGCACGTCAGTTCCTTTTTCCCCTCAAGAGGCTGAAAAGATTTGGCATGGGCCCTCAGATATTCTATAAGTTCTACAGCTGCACCATTGAGAGCATCTTGACTGGCTGCATCACCGCTTGGTACTGCAACTGCAAGGCACCCATCCATAAGGCGCCACAGAGGGTGGTGAGTACGGCCCAGTACATCACTGGGGCCAAGCTCCCTGCCATCCAACCTCTACAAAAGAAAAAGAGGAAGGCCCAAAAACTTGTCAAAGACTCCAGCCACCCTAGCCATAGACTGTTCTCTCTATTACTGCACAGCAAGCATTACCAGTGCACCAAGTCTGGAACAAACTGGACCCTGAACAGCTTCTACCCCCAAGCCATAAGACTGCTAAACAAGACTGCTAAATAGCTAATCAAATAGCTACCCGGACTACCTGCATTGACCTTTTTTTGCACTAACTCTCTTGTACTGACTCTATTAACACACACTAGACTCTACCCACACACTCACACATAGTTACACTGACACCACAACATACACATACACACACACTACATATGCCGACACGTGCATAGCACGTGCAGACATGCATACTGACGCCATACTCACGCACACACTCACAGACACATTCCCACTCATCACATATGCTGCTGCTACTCTCTATTATCTATCCTGTTTCCTAGTCACTTTACCCCTACCCATATGTACATAGCTACCTCAATTATTCATTATTCACTGTGTATTTATTCCTCGTGCACATTTCTATTTTATTTTGTATCTTTATCTTAACCCTGCATTGTTGGGGGCCTCCTGAGTGGCGCAGTGTTCTAAGACACTGCAGTGCTTAAACGCGTCACTACAGACCCGGGTTTGATCCCAGGCTGTGTCACAACTGGCCGTTTCCAGAGACACATGAGGGGCGAAATTTCCTTGTCCCATCGCGCTCTAGCGACTCCTTGTGGCTGGTCGGGTGCCTGCAAGCTGATTTCGGTCGCCAGCTGGAAGGTGTTTCCTCCGACACATTGGTGCGGCTGGCTTCCGGGTTAAGTGAGCAGTGTGTCAAGAAGCACTGCGGCTTGACAGGGTCGTGTTTCGAAGGATGAATGGTTCTCGACCTTCGCCTCTCCTGAGTCCGTAGGGGAGTTGCAGTGATGGGACAAGACTATAACTACCAATTGGAGAGAAAAAAAGGGGTAAAAGTACAAAACAAACAAAAAAATGCATTATTGGAAAAGGACCCATAAGTAAGCATTTCACTAGTCTACAACTGTTGTTTATGAATACAATTTTATTTGACATACTGTACCTGGAGTTGAACCCAGTCATTCATACCTACAAATGGCTTCAAAACGGCATACATAAAAGTATATATTGTAGGCATATCTCATGGAATTTGGGTGACTTGTCAAAGACTCCAGTCACCCAAGTCATAGACTGTTTTCTCGGCTACCGCACAGCAAGCGGTACCGGAACACCAAGTCTAGTTCCAAAAGGCTCCTTAACAGCTTCTACCCCCAAGCCATAAGACTGCTGAACAATTAATCAAATGCACTATTTACATTGACACCCCCTCTCCCTTTGTTTCTACACTGCTACTACTCGCTGTTTATTATCTATGCATAGTCACTTTACCCCTACCTACATGTACAAATTACCTCGACTAACCTGTACCTGTACCACATTGACTCGGTACCGGTACCCCCCCTGTATCTAGCCTTGGTATTGTTATTTTATTGTCTTACTTTTTATTTTATTTTTACTTTAGGATATTTAGTAAATATTTTATTTTTAACTCTATTTCTTGAACTGCATTGTTGGTTAAGGGCTTGTAAGTCAGCATTTAATGGTAAAGTCTACACCTGTTATATTTGGCGCATGTGACAAATAACATTTTATTTTATTATTTTACTTCGTATATACATTACCAGTCAAAAGTTTGGAGACACCTACTCATTCCAGGGTTTTTCTTTATTTTTTCTATTTTCTACATTGTAGAATAATAGTGAAGACATCAAAACTATGAAATAACACATCTGGAATCATGTAGTAACCAAACAAGTGATAAACAAATTAAAATATATTTTAGATTTTAGATTCTTCAAAGTAGCCACCCTTTGCCTTGATGAAGGCTTTGCACACTCTTGGCAATCTCTCAACCAGCTTCATGAGGTAGTCACCTGAAATGCTTTTCCAACTGTCTTGAAGGAGTTTCCACAAATGCTGAGCACTTGCTGCTTTTCCTTTACTCTGCGGTCCAACTCATCCCAAACCATCTCAACTGGGTTGAGGTCGGGTGAGGCCAGGTCATCTGATGCAGCACTCCATCACTTTCCTCGGTCAAATAGCACCTACACAGCCTGGAGGTGTGTTTTTGGTCATTGTCCTTTTGAAAAACAAATGATATGCCCACTAAGTGCAAACCAGATGGGAATGGCGTATCGCTGCAGAGTGCTGTGGTAGCCATGCTGGTTAAGTGCCTTCAATTCTAAATAAATCAGAGACAGTGTCACCAGCAAAACACCCCCACACCATCACACCAACTTCTCAATGCTTTCCACCGGTCTAATGTCCATTGCTCGTGTTTCTTGGCCCAAGCAAGTCTCTTCTTATTATTGGTGTCCTTTAGTACTCGTTTCTTTACAGCAATTCGACAATGAATGCCTGATTCATGCAGTCTCCTCTGAACAGTGTATGTTGAGATGTGTCTGTTACTTGAACTCTGCGAAACATTTATTTTTGTACTGCAAGATGAGGTGCAGTTAACTCTAAGGAACTTATCCTCTGCAGCAGAGGTAACTCTGGGTCTTCCTTTCCTGTTCTTGCCATAATATGGACTTGGTCTTTTACCAAATAGGGCTATCTTCTGTGTACCACAGAAGGTTCAAATGCAATCAAATGATTGGTTCAAATGCATTAAGAAGGAAATAAATTCCACAAGTTGACTTTTAAGTAGGCACACCTGTTAATTGAAATGCATTCCAGGTGACTACCTCATGAAGCTGGTTGAGAGAATGCCAAGAGCGTGCAAAGCTGTCATCAAGGCAAAGGGTGGCTACTTTGAAGAATCTCAAATATATAATATATTTGGATACGTTCATCACTTTTTTGGTTACTACATGATTCCATGTGTGTTCTTCGCTATTATTCTACATTGTAGAAAATAGTAAAAATGAAGAAAAACCCTTGAATGAGTAGGTGTGTCCAAGCTTTTGACTGGTACTGTATATTATAGACATTATGTAAGCCTAATATTATTATTATAAGAACTCATGCGTTAATTTTGATTTGCATCACTGCAAGGCTACTGTCATTGACACGTTCCACGAATTAAGCCGCGCAAAAATGCACGAAATTTGATGAAATGCATTATGTACATATATGCACGAATTGTATGTGAGACTGTGTTTATGCTTTATATTCAATCATCAGGATAGTACTTAAAAAAWATATATATATATTGTTTATATAATGTTCGTACCAAAGAAGTGAAAAACATTTCATGATGATTTACAGTCAATTTTAAATGGGAAATTACGTCAATAACCATAAGGTAGATTCAATTCGATTCAGGATCAGCTCATAAACCGCATATGAGTGTTAGTGATGCAGCACTGTATAACTGCTCGTGCTCTCTCAGGATCTGCGCATCTTGGACCCACGAACAGAGGATTAGAGACAGCCGTCCACCATGTGAGACCTGACATTCGGATAGAATGATGCAGCGAGTAAATCTCGAATGATAGTTTGATAGAACCTGAAGGCCTAGATTTTCAACATGGTAGAGGCGTAATAAATGGGCTACATATGCATTTGTACATCGTTTGTAGAATCCATCGCATTTGAGGAGGATGGGCTCGCAACTGGTACAGACTTTGCGTCAAGGGGTTTGGGCATCATTGACCGGAGGATGGTACCATGACCCGGACCAGAACAAATTCAATAACTCCTGTCACCTCTATTTGTGGATGTTCCTTCTGATGTTGCCACTATTACTACATTTGGTGAGTAAATTAAATCGAAGGCCCAGATCTTGTGTAGTCTAGGCTATAAGGTTTTAGTGCGCCGCCGCATCACGAAGAGCCCTTTTAGTTAAAACAAACACGGTTCTCTTGGAGAAACATTCCAGTCTCATTTTTTATTTAGAGCGATATTTTTATCTTCAGCACTGAAACTTTTCCGCTTATTAATTAATTAATTATATTGACAGAAAATGGAATTGTCGCATTTGGGACGTATGTCTGCCAGCCACAGTGATGAAAAAGCAGAGAACTCCAGGCATTGTAACACTGACTACACAGCGTTCATAAAGACAAGCGGCAGCACAGCTAAACCGTCTCTCTCTTTTGGATGTGATAGTAAGCCTACAGCAGGCACTCATTCGCATTTGAGCAAATTAGTGTCTAGTAGGCCTAGGTCATGAATGCTGTTTGGGTTTGGTTTAATTTAGTCAAGATAGCCTATACAATTATTTCGGGCACCAGATGTGGGCTCTTAAATGTGTCCCTTTATTGCCATCGTAATGGAATTGCATCTATTATCTTGCAGAAATGCTATACACTTATCAGACCTACTGTGTTTCAGAATAGTACCTCTTGTCTGCTTAAATACATGAGTGGTTTCAATTAGTAAAAAACCCACAAAGCTTGTTTCATAGTTTATTTAGAATTAATTTGATAAAAAAACGTCCAACAACATATGAACTGTTCTGAAGACCAAAAGCCTCCTGGTTATTTGTGCAGATGTTAAAGTGATGGAGTACTGCCATTGTTATGTAATGGTGTAATGTTGTCTCACGCTAACCACTTTCAAGCAGATTAGTTTTGTCCTCTATTTCAAGTTCCTATTTTATTCTCTATATCATAGAATGTGAGATTGTGCCACTTCATAAGGGCCAGAATTTCTATTCTCTCGATTTCTCAGAAAATAGTTCTAGAAGTTGATAGGTCGACTTGTCGAAAGACTCTTCTCAGAATGTGGCTGAGGAGCCAAATGATCACATTATATGGGTGGAGCAATGACTTCTCAATCAGATCATCCATAGGCAATAGTTTTTCAGTATCGCCTTTGGCTGTTTGAGCATAATGTTACATACAGTTGAAGTCGGAAGTTTACATACACATAGGTTGGAGTCATTGAAACTCGTTTTTCAACCACTCCACACATTTCTTTTTAACAAACTATAGTTTTGGCAAGTCGGTTAGGACATCTACTTTGTGCATGACACAAGTCATTATTCCAACAATTGTTTACAGACAGATTATTTCACTTATAATTCACTGTATCACAATTCCAGTGGGTCAGAAGTTTACATACTCTAAGTTGACTGTGCCTTTAAACAGCTTGGAAAATTCCAGAAAATGATGTCATGGCTTTAGAAGCTTCTAATAGGCTAATTGACATGATTTGAGTCAATTGGAGGTGTACCTGTGGATGTATTTCAAGGCCTACCTTCAAACTCAGTGCCTCTTTACTTGACATCATGGGAAAATCTTTGGCGATGTCATCTACAAAATAGCCTCCAACACTCTACTCTGCAAACTGGATGCAGTCTATCACAGTGCCATCCGTTTTGTCATCAAAGCCCCATACACCACCCACCACTGCGACCTGTATGCTCTCGTCGGCTGGCCCTCGCTACATATTCGTCGCCAGACCCACTGGCTCCAGGTCATCTATAAGTCTTTGCTGGGTAAAGCTCCGCCTTATCTCAGCTCACTGGTCACGATAACAACACCCACCCGTAGCACGCGCTCCAGCAGGTATATTTCACTGGTCATCCCCAAAGCCAACGCCTGGTTTGGCTGCCTATCCTTCCAGTTCTCTGCTGCCAATGACTTGAACGAATTGCAAAAATCRCTGAAGCTGGAGAYKTATATTTCCCTCACTAACTTTAAACATCAGCTATCTGAGCAGCTAACCGATCGCTGCAGCTGTACATAGCCCATCTGTAAATAGCCAATCCTATCTACCTACCTCATCCCCATATTGTATTTACTATTCTGCTCATTTGCACACCAGTATTTCTACTTGCACATCATCATCTGCGCATTTATCACTCCAGTGTTAATTTGTTAAATTGTAATTACTTCGCTACTATGGCCTATGTATTGCCTTACTTACTCATGCCATTTGCACACACTGTATATAGACTTTCTTTTTTTCTATTGTGTTATTGACTGTAAGCTTGTTTATTCCATGTGTAACTCTGTGTTGTTTGTGTCGCACTGCTTTGCTTTATCTTGGCCAGGCCACAGTTGTAAATGAGAACTTGTTCTCAACTAGCYTACCTGGTTAAGTAAAGGTGAAATAAAATGTTAAAAATAAAAAAAMCTGAAGAAATCAGCCAAGACCTCAGAATTTTTTTTTGTAGAACTCCACAAGTCTGGTTCATCCTTGGGAGCAATTTCCAAACGCCTGAAGGTACCACGTTCATCTGTACAAACAATAGTACGCAAGTATAAACACCATGGGACCATGCAGCTGTCATACCGCTCAGGAATGAGACGCGTTGTGTCTCCTAGAGATGAATGTACTTTGGTGCGAAGGCGCAAATCAATCCCAGAACAACAGCAAAGGACCTTGTGAAGATGCTGGAGGAAACAGGTGCAAAAGTATCTATATCCACAGTAAAATGAGTCCAATATCGACATAACCTGAAAGGCCGCTCAGCAAGGAAGAAGCCACTGCTCCAAAACCGCCATAAAAAAGCCAGACTACGGTTTGCAACTGCACATGGGGACAAAGATCGTACTTTTTGGAGAAATGTCCTYTGGTCTGAKGAAACAMAAATAGAACTGTTTGGCCATAATGACCATCRTTATGTTTGGAGGAAAAAGGGGGAGGCTTGCAAGCCGAAGAACACCATCCCAACCGTGAAGCACGGGGGTGGCAGCATCATGCTGTGGGGGTTCTTTGCTGCAGGAGGCACTAGTGCACTTCACAAAATAGATGGCATCATGAGGCGGGAAAATTATGTGGATATATTGAAGCAACATCTCAAAACATTAGTCAGGAAGTGAAAGCTTGGTCGCAAATGGGTCTTCCAAGTGGACAAAAAACCCAAGCATAACCCAAGCATAAAGTTGTGGCAAAATCGCTTAAGGACAACAAAGTCAAGGTATTGGAGTGGCCATCACAAAGCCCTGACCTCAATCCTATAGAAAATTAGTGGGCAGAACTGAAAAAGTGTGTGCGAGCGAGGAGGCCTACAAACCTGACTCAGTTCCACCAGCTCTGTCAGGAGGAATGGGCCAAAATTCACCCAACTTATTGTGGGAAGCTTGTCGAAGGCTACCAGAAACATTTGACCCAAGTTAAACAATTTAAAGGCAATGCTACCAAAAACGGATTGAGTGTATGTAAACTTCTGACCCACTGGGAATGTGTTGAAAGAAATTAAAACTGAAATAAATCATTCTCTACTGTTGTTCTGACATTTCACATTCTTAAAATAAAGTGGTGATCCTAACTGACCTAAGACAGAGCATTTTTACTAGGATTAAATGTCAGGAATTGTGAAAAATTGAGTTTAAATGTATTTGGCTAAGGTGTATGTGAACTTCCGACTTCAACTGTACATTACATTACAGCCTCAAATAGCTCCTCTGGTGTTAAGTACACCCAAGATGAAGGGTTATGTTTCAGACTTCTTGTCATATTATTGAGGAAAGGGTGGGATGCACTCTGCTCAATGTGATGAAGAAGAATAAGAAGTATTTTTGAATAATTATAATTTTTTGGTCAAGATCGGAGTTTTGAGATATTGAGGGAGTTGGTGTGTTCTTTCCTCAGGCTCTTCCGCCCACCTCCATGGCACTTAGTATATACTGCACCTCAGTCACCATTTTCTTCATCACCATAAAGATGGTCAACTATCGCCTCCATGTGATGTTTGATGAAGGCGACGTTGTGACCCCAAGCAGTCTCTCTGATGTCATCCAAGGTGCAGAGAATAAAAGCAACACCTCAGATTCATGTCTTCCAGCTAAATTAAGGTGAGCATGTTTATAAAAACAAAATGTATAACCAATATATTCCAAAGTATATATAGTTTGAAGTAGTGCTTTTGTCTTGAAAAACATGTCATCCTTTGATAAAGGAACTACCACAGATGACCACATACTCTCTACATCTTTCCAAATAGGAAAAGCAGCACGGTTCCTGACAGTGTTGCCATGACAACGTTGACCAGAAACAGGTCGAATCCAGTCATCCAGGTTACAGTAAAACAGACAGAGACGGACCCTGGGTTGATTGGAGTGGTTAGTGTACCATTTTAACTACTCTTGAGCTACATTCTACCACTTGTTATACTGAACTAAAATATAAATGCAACATGTAAAGTGTTAGTCCATGAGCTGAAATAAATGTTTCATGAGCTGAAATAAAAGATCCCAGAAATGTTCCATTCACACAAAAAGCACATTTCTGTCAACCTGTGTTTATATCCCTGTTAGTGAGCATTTCTCCTTTGCCATGATAATCYATCCACCTGATGGCTGTGGCATATCAAGAAGCTGATTAAACAGCATGACCATTACACAGGTGCACCTTGTGCTGGGGACAATAAAATGGCCACTCTAAAATGTGCAGTTTTGTCACACAACACAATGCCACAGATGTCTCAAGTTTTGAAGGAGCGTGCAATTGGCATGCTGACTGCCAGAATGTACACCAGAGCTGTTTTCAGAGAATTGAATGTTCATTCAGAATTTGGCAGTACGTCCAACCAGCATCACAACTGCAGACCACATGTACCCACAGCAGCCCAGGACCTCCACATCCGGCTTCTTCACCAGCGGAATCATCTGAGACCAGTCACCTGGGCAGCTGATGAAACTGAGAATTATTTCTGTCCGCAATAAAGCTCTTTCGTGGGGAAAAACTCATTCTGATTGGCTGGGCCTGGCTCCCTAGTACTTAGTTCGGTGTCGGCGCTAAGGCCCCCTATGGCCCGTCACCTGTGGGGCCCCCCCATGGCTGCACCCTGCCCAGTCATGTGAAATCCATAAATTAGGGCCTAATGAATGTACTTCAATTGACTGATTTCGTTATATGAACTGTAACAGCTCTCATTCAACATCCGGCGCCGGAAAGAGATGGCCGCCTCGGCTTCGCGTTCCTTGGAAAATATGCAGTATTTTGCTTTTTTATGTGTTATTTCTACATCGGTACCCAGGAATTCTTATTTCATATACATACAGTCGGGAGGATATTATAATAGTACGAGAACTCTAATAACGTTCAAATCTCCATCATCGTTCCTACCAGGAATATGACTTTCCCAGAAACGGATCCAGTGTTTGCCTCCACCCCCAATACAATGGATCTGATCCCAGCCGGCGACCCTGTGCGACGGCGTAAAAGGGGCAAACGAGGCGGTCTCGTGGTCAGGCTTCGGAGACGGCACATCGCGCCTCCACTCCCTAGCATACTACTCGCCAATGTCCAGTCTCTTGACAATAAGGTTGATGAAATCGAGCACGGGTAGCATTCCAGAGAGACATCAAGGTATGCACACGTGCTCTGCTTCACGGAAACATGGCTAACTCAAGAGACGCTAATGGAGTCGGTGCAGCCAGCTGGTTTCTTCATGCATCGCGCCGACAGAAACAAACATCTTTCTGGTAAGAAGAGGGGCGGGGTATGCCTTATGTTATAACGAGACGTGGTGGTGATCATCATAACAACACACAGGAACTCAAGTCATTCTGTTCACCTGATCTAGAACTCCTCACAATCAAATGCTCGACCGGCATTATCTACCAAGGAATTCTCTTCAATCTAATCACGCCGTATATATTCCCCCCCAAGCAAGACACATCGATGGCCCTGAACGAACTTTATCTGACTCTTTGTTAACTGGAAACCACACACCCTGAGGCTGCATTCATCCGTAGCTGGGGATTTTAAAAAGGCTAATTAAAAACAAAACTCCCTAAATTCTATCAGCATATCGATTGTGCTCACCAGGGCTGGGAACACCTCTAGATCATTGTTATACTAATTCCGCGACGCAATATAAGGCCCTCCCCCGCCCCCCTTTCGGAAAAGCTGACCACGACTCCATTTTTGTTTGATCCAGCCTACAAACAGAAACTAAAACAACAAGCTCCCGCGCTCAGGTCTGTTCAACGCTGGTCCGACCAATCTGAATCCACGCTTCAAGACTGCTTCGATCTCCGCGGATTGGAATATGTTCCGCATTGCGTCCAACAACAATATTGACGAATATGCTGATTCGGTAGCGAGTTCATTAGGAAGTGCATTGACGATGTCGTACCCACAGCAACGATTAAAACATTCCCAAACCAGAAAAACCGTGGATTGACAGGCAGCATTCGCCGTGAAACTGAAAGCACGAACCACTGCTTTTAACCAGGGCAAGGTGACCGGAAGCATGACCGAATACAAACAGTGTAGCTATTCTCTCCGCAAGGCAATCAAACAGGCTAAGTCTCAGTCAGAGACAAAATCGAGTCGCAATTCAACAGCTCAGACACAAGAGGTATGTTGCAGGTCTACAGTCAATCACGGATACTAAAAAGAAAAACCAGCCCCGTCGCGGACCAGGATGTCTTGCTCCCAGACAGCTAAACAACTTTTTTGCCTCGTGAGGACAATACAGTGCCACTGACACGGCCCCCTACCAAAACCTGCGGGCTCTCCTTCACTGCAGCCGAGGTGAGTAAAACATTTAAACGTGTTTAACCCTCGCAAGGCTGCAGGCCCAGACGGCATTCCCAGCCGCGTCCTCAGAGCATGCGCAGACCAGCTGGCTGGTGTGTTACGGACATATTCAATCAATCCTTTATCCCAGTCTGCTTTCCCACATGCTTCAAGAGGGCCACCATTGTTCCTGTTCCCAAGAAAGCTAAGGTAACTGAGCTAAACGACTACCGCCCCGTAGCACTCACTTCCGTCATCATGAAGTGCTTTGAGAGACTAGTCAAGGACCATATCACCTCCACCCTACCGGACACCTAGACCCACTCCAATTTGCTTACCACCCAATAGGTCCCACAGACGACGCAATCGCAACCACACTGCACACTGCCCTAACCCATCTGGACAAGAGGAATACCCATGTGAGAATGCTGTTCATCGATTACAGCTCAGCATTTAACACCTAGTACCCTCCCATCGTCATCAAGCTCGAGACCCTGGGTCTCGACCCCGCCCTGTGCAACTGGGTCCTGGACTTCCTGACGGGCCGCCCCCAGGTGGTGAGTAGGTAACAACATCTCCACCCCGCTGATCCTCAACACTGGGGCCCCACAAGGGTGCGTTCTGAGCCCTCTCCTGTACTCCCTGTTCACCCACGACTGCGTGGCCATGCACGCCTCCACCTCATCATCAAGTTTTTGCGGATGACACTACAGTGGTAGGCTTGATTACCAACAACGACGAGACGGCCTACAGGGAGGAGGTGAGGGCCCTCGGAGTGTGGTGTCAGGAAAATAAACCTACCACTCAACGTCAACAAAACAAAGGAGATGATTGTGGACTTCAGAAACAGCAGAGGGAGCACCCCCCTATCCACATCGACGGGTCTTAGTAGTGGAGAAGGTGGAAAGTTTTAAGTTCCTCGGTGTACACATCACGGACAAATTGAATTGGTCCACCCACACAGACAGGTTGTGAAGAGAGCGCAGCAGCGCCTCTTCAACCTCAGGAGGCTGAGAAATTCGGCTTCTTCACCAAAAGCACTCACAAACTTCTACAGATGCACAATCGAGAGCATCCTGTCGGGCTGTATCACCGCCTGGTACGGCAACTGCTCCGCCCACAACCGTAAGGCTCTCCAGAGGGTAGTGAGGTCTGCAGAACGCACCACCGGGGGCAAACTACCTGCCCTCCAGGACACCTACACCACCCGATGTCACAGGAAGGCCATAAAGATCATCAAGGACAACAACCACCCAAGCCACTGCCTGTTCCCCCGCTATCATCCAGAAGGCGAGGTCAGTACAGGTGCATCAAAGCAGGGACCGAGAGACTGAAAAACAGCTTCTATCTCAAGGCCATCAGACTGTTAAACAGCCACCACTAACATTTAGCGGCCGCTTGCAACATACTGACTCAACTCCAGCCACTTTTAAAAATGGGAATTGATGGAAATTATGTAAAAATGTACCACTAGCCACTTTAAACAATGCCACTTAATATAATTTTTACATACCCTACATTACCCATCTCATATGTATATACTGTACTCTATATCATCTACTGCATCTTGCCATCTTATGTAATACATGTACCACTAGCCACTTTAAACTATGCCACTTTATGTTTACATACCCTACAGTATCATCTCCATATGTATATACCGTACTCTATACCATCTACTGCATCTTGCCATGCCGTTCTGTACCACCACTCATTCATATATCTTTATGTACATATTCTTTATCCCTTTACACTTGTGTGTGTGTATAAGGTAGTAGTTGTGGAATTGTTAGGTTAGATTACTTGTTGCGTTTTACTGCATTGTCGGAACTAGAAGCACAAGCATTTCGCTACACTCGCATTAACATCTGCTAACCATGTGTATGTGACTAATACAATTTGATTTGATTTGATTTGATTTGAACTCAGTAAAATCATTGAAATTGTTTCATGTTGTGTTTATATTTGTGTTCAGTATATATTATGGAATAGACATTTTTTGTTGTTTAATGAGCACCATTTTCCCCCTTTTTCTTTCCACCATCATCCATATCTCTTGCCCTTACAGGAGTGCCCAAAATCAGAAAACTTAAAGAATACTGAAGGTACTGTGCGCTCATATGTTTTTAAAACTGGTCTGATTCCCCCTATAGCAGGAAATGTATTTTCTATTCTCAAATCTCACTGTGAGAATGAGATGTTCTTCCTGGAATGCATTGTGTGGATGTAGTGATACATTGATTAGCACTCTTTATGCTAGTCTAGCACATTATTCAAATTCAAATATGCTCAGATAAGCATGCCATCAGCTTCCAGTAAATGTTGTCTCATCATGTTGGTTTTGCAAAGTGTTGCTGAGAAGATCAATATCCTTTATTGTTAGTTAAGAGAAATTGTAACGACTGATATGTCATTTTTTTGTATTTATGAGTCTAAATTCCTGTCAATATGCTCTTTGTAACATAGTGTATCTGTTGCAGCCCAGAGTGACAGTATCCCTGAGGAGAAACAACCAACAGAGAGCCTGCAGCATGAGGAGGAGCTCTCCCCAGAGGACCTGTCTAGCCCCAACCCTGACCAGGCCACCCCTCTTCTGCTGGGGGAGCAGAAGCATGTGGCTCATAGGGAGATTGCTGATGAGGGATTGCTCTCCTCCAAGGGGAGTGATGAAGAAAGAAGAGAGCTGGAGAAACAGCCTCAAAAGGACCCCAACAACAACTCTCTAGAGGTCATTCAGGAGCATGATGACCCCCTCCCACCTCCTCCTCAGAATGACCAGCCAGAGGAGACATACTGCTCGGACGAGATAGCTGTTGTCTTGGTTGACAACTCTGGGCCATCAGACCGCCTGGACGAGAACGACACAGTCAAGATCATCATCACAATGATCTGTGATGCCCAGACGGCTGCGGAGCTGGAGGAGTTGGTCAAACAGAGCATCCTGGAGTCTGCCCAGGCACAGATGGTCATCGGCCACCATGGAGGGGCTGCTGGCGACTGCCTCATCAAAATTCCTGTTATCACCTTTGACTCGCCTGAGGATGATGAACAGAGCGGTGCAGAGAATGAAGGGGAACCGTTATCTGAGGTTGACCCTGCTCAGCTGCAGACTCCAAGCCCAGACGGCCAGATCACCAAAGAGTTGATGAGCTCTGACTCTGCCGCTCTGGACTGCCGGGACTTAGAATACAACAAGGCAGACCTGGAACACCCCACCCCCCTGTTGACCACAGCCGACAACAGCTCCTCTGGCATCGACGTCCACTCCCACCCTGATGAGAACGACCCTCCAGACCTCAATGTGGATGCAGATGGCTTCCTGCGAATCCCGTCTACGTTCAGGAAGTACGGCCCGGGGGGCAGGACACACGTGCGAGGCCTGAGCATGGATAGTGGGAAGGATGCAGTCCTCATTGCGGACAGATCACAGAACAGACAGACTACCATGACCTCGTCTAAGTCAGACCTGGAGCCCAAGGAGGGCCAGATCCCCAACGAATCCAACTTTGTGGAGTTTGTGTCGCTGCTGGAGTCCATTAACAGCACCAGGGGAGCCAGTGGAAACCCACCAGAGGAGGCGACAGAGGAGGGGGACAGAGCCGTGAAGGAAGGTGAGTTAAGCCATATGCATGGTTTCCTGTCTTTCCTGAAATGTATCTTCACGGAGGGTTCTTCATATACAGCACATTCGGAAGTATTCAGACCCCTTGACTTTTTCCACATTTTGTTAGGTTACAGGCTTATTCTAAAATTGATTACATCATTTTTTTACCCTCATCAATCTACACACTATACCCCATTATGACAAAGCAAAAACACGTTTTTAGACATTTTTGCAAATGTATTCAAAAAAATATATATAATTTTTTTTTAAATACAGAAATCAGCCAAGACCTCAGAACAAATATTGTAGACCTCCACAAGCCTGGTTCACACAGACCCTTTACTCAGTACTTTGTTGTAGCACCTTTGTCACTGATTATAGCCTCAAGTCTTCTTGGGTATGACGCTACAAGCTTGGCACACCTGTATTTGGGGAGTTTCTCCTATTCTTCTCTGCAGATCCTCTCAAGCTCTGTCAGGTTCGATGGGGAGTGTCACTCCACAGCTATTTTCAGGTCTCTCCAGAGATGTTCGATCGGGTTCAAGTCCGGACTGTGGCTGAGCAACTCAAGGACATTCAGAGACTTGTCCGGAAGCCACTCCTGCTTTGTCTTGGCTGTGATTAAGGTCTTTCTCCTGTTGGAAGGTGAACCTTCGCCCCAGTCTGAGGTCCTGAGCGCACTGGAGCAGGTTTTCATCAAGGATCTCTCTGTACTTTGCTCCGTTAATCTTTCCCTTGATCCTGACTAATCTACCAGTCCCTGCCCCTAAAAAACATCCCCACAGCATGATGCTGCCATCACCATGCTTCACCGTAGGGATGGTATTGGTCAGGTGATGAGCGGTGCCAAACTGAGGAGTGGCTTCCATCTGTCCACTCTACCATAAAAGCCTGCTTGGTGGAGTGATGCAGAGATGGTTGTCCTTCTGGAAGGTTCTCCCATCTCCACAGAGGAACTCTGGAGCTCTGTCAGAGTGACCATCGGGTTCTTGGTAACTCCCTGACCAAGGCCCTTATCCCCCGATTGCTCAGTTTGGCGGGCAGCCAGCTCTAGGAAGAGTCTTGGTAGTTCCAAACTTATTTCATTTCAGAATTATGGAGGCTACTGTGTTCTTGGGGACCTTCAATGCTGCAGACATTTTTTAGTATCCCTCCCCAGATCTGTGCCTCGACACAATCCTGTCTTGGAGCTCTACGGACAATTCCTTCGACCTCATGGCTTGGTTTTTCCTCTGACATGCACTGTCAACTGTGGGACCTTATATAGACAGGTGTGGCCTTTCCAAATCATGTCCAATTAATCAAATTTGCCACAGGTATACTCCAATCAAGTTGTAGAAACATCTCAAGGATGAACAATGGAAACAGGATGCACCTGAGCCCAATTTCGAGTCTCATAGCAAAGGGTCTGAATACTTATGTAAATAAGGTATTTCTGATTTTCTGTAAGTGGCTCTGGATAAGAGTGTCTGCTAAAATGTAACTAACATTTTAGGAGAGAAGCTATTGTCTCTGTGTTTTAATCATTCTTTACTGGTAAAATTGAAAAGGGAAGTTGTTTTTTCAGAGGACGTCACTGACGCTGACACAGAGACAGAGAGACAGCAGGAGCGTCCAATCCCTCCCAATACTCTGGCCACAACAGAAACCCTCCACACCATCCCTGAAACACGGATCCCCATTGTGTCTCCAGACAGGTWAAACTTTTCAAATGTCTCTTTGATATAAAAGGCCATCATCACAATTGACTTTCTTTTGTTCTTTAATCTGATCTTTATTCTAAATGAATAAATGTTTTGATCGTTGTACAGTTTGTCCTCTACTCTCAGTCCCCAGACAGACCAGGATAAAGAGCCAGACTACGACTCCCTGCCTTCCCAAACATCTCAGACAGAGAGCTCCATGCTCCAGGTCATATGCAGACCAGAGGCCACTAACAAGGAGGAAGCCTATACTTTCCATACAGTCCACAGTAAGTGCAAAATGTTGTGGTGTGACGTAAATTCACTGAAGACTGCAAACTCGTTACAAACCCTGGATAATGTATTAGTGAATTGTCTGTGCTAATATTGCCAAGCTATTGTATAACATATGTGACTTATGTCACATCAGGTAGGTGTTTAAAACTTGAAGTTCTGTCTGTTCTCTATTCAAGGAGACAGACCTCGTAAGCTGTATGCTGAGAGAGCGCTAAACCTACCCCTGGGAGCTGAACTTATCACAGGCAACATGTGGTGCAAATTTTTATTTGATATGTAATATTTGTATAAAGTTCTTGTTGTGTTCTATCCATATTTGACATTTTAGTATCTTAAAACTTCATGTGTCTTTACATGTCGTCCTTGTCGTGTACCCAGTGATCTCCTGTCCACTTCCTCCAACTCGGAGTACCAGGACGAGCTGGCGGGCCCACACACAGACTGCCCCTTCCAGCGCCGCATCATCCCTGCACACAGGCTCCGGCCTCGGAGAACGCACTCCGAAATCTTTCAGGTGACCACACCCCTTTCTCCCCCTCCCTTCTTCCCCTCCACTCATTCCTCCAACCCCTTCCCCCTCACAAAATCTTCCAAGTGATGTTACCCATCCTTCACCCCTTCACCCCCCCTCCCCTCTCCTCCCCACTCCACCCATAAACCACTGTTCGTCCCAGACAGTGGGCGCAGACAGCCAAGGCCAAGCAGTGGTCTGACTCAGCACTGCAAATCAGAGTGCTGGCCATTCATCACACTATAGCAGGGATTCAGCCACGGGCTGATTGTTTCTTGAGCAGATGGTCAGCAGGCCAGAACATAATTACAAATAATTTGTAGACTGCAAATTGACCGCAAGAAGCCCAAACAGATATGATATTTTACTAAAACATAATAATTTCAAACCTTGCTTCAAACCCGCCAGCCACCAGTTGGGGGATCCTACACTATAGTGACTCTGTGAGCAGAACAGTATCTGTCTGCCTGGCTCAGACATCACATAGCTCACTGTCCCTCTCAGCAGCTAATTCACAGTATATGGTTCACAGAACATGCACACGCGCAAACATACACACACACACACCAGGTTTGAGTTATCGGATGGCCGTTAAGGGATATAATGCCAGCTGCACATGGCTGAAAGATGATTGATGGACAGGAAATACACTGGGTGAAATGCACTGATGATTATTACTGAAATGTTATAGCTGTATGAGAACTGATCTAAACATTATCTGTGCCTTGACAGTGTGTAGTCAGTTGTCAAAAGCTGAAACAAACAGTCATGACAGTTTCATCTATTATGTCAATGTTATGTAACCCGTATGACTAAAGATTAAATTAAAGTGTTATTGAGATCGCTTTTACACTGCAACCTGAATTGCACTTCTGACAGGAGGAGGACTCGATCGGTGAGTCGTCAGAGACCTCCACACAGGGAAAGCCCTCTCCTAAGCTGTACTATAAGCTTAAGCTTTTTCCTGGGAAGTGGGTGAACTTCTTGTATGACCGGCTGACCTTGTTGGCGCTATTGGACAGGTAAAGAGAAAAGGCTCCTATTCTGTCTTTCCTTTTCCGTCTCTCAGCGATTGATCAACTGGTTGATGGAGACTTTACTTAGATTTTTGCCCTTAGGAACCAGGATGTGGTGGAGAACATAGTGGCTGTGTTCCTGGCCTTCCTGGTGGCCTTCCTGGGGTTTATCCTGCTCAACCACGGCTGCTTCAAAGACATCTGGGTTTTCCAGTTCTGCGTGGTCATCGCTAGCTGCCAGTACTCATTGTTAAAGGTAAGGAAGGTATCTATTTTTGTAAGAAGGGATAAGGCCTAATCAACCGTAATCATTGCTTATCTGTGTTGACAGAATTCAGATCGTTGATAGGGTGTGATAAGACCATGCCATTGTCACTGCCCCACCACATACTTTCACTGCCCCACCCATTTCACTGCCCCACCCATTTCACTGCCCCACCACATACTTTCACTGCCCCACCCATTTCACTGCCCCGCCCATTCCACTGCCCCACCCATTTCACTGCCCTACCCATTTCACTGTCCCCACCCATTTCACTGCCCCGCCCATTTCACTGCCCCACCAATTCACTGCCCGTCCATTCACTGCCCACCCATTCAATGCCCCCGCCCATTTCAATGCCCCGCCCATTTCACTGCCTCCACCCATTTCACTGCCACGTCCATTTCAATGCCCCGCCCATTCACTGCCCCACCCATTCCCCTGCCCCACCCATTTCCTGCCCCACCATTTCACTGTCCACCCATTTCACTTTTAGCCTAACTACTTCTTATCTGACACATTACTGATGGAAACATTTTCTCTGTCAGTCATTGACTGTATCAGTTTAGTCCATTAATAACGCTTGGAACAAATTGTTTGTATTACAGAGTGTGCAACCTGATGCAGCCTCGCCAACACATGTGAGTCTAAGTGGAAACATACTATATTCTAAAAGTGTGAAGATTTTTTCCAAGTAGACGGTTCGAGGTTTCTCTGCTTCATTTCTCTCCCCTCTTGATGTTTTCCAGGGACACAATCAGATTGTTGCCTACAGCCGGGCAGCTTATTTCTGTATTTTCTGTGGCCTTATTTGGATTCTGGAACAGATGTTAAGAAGGAAGGACCTGCCTGTGTCCACTGTATATGGCATTCCCATAGTATTAGCAGATGCTCTCAAATTCCTGAGAGACATTTTAGTGGGTAAGTCACATACAGTAAATCATTTCTAKGACCATTTCCAGTCATCTCAAGGAAATTATTTTAGATGAGGTGTTTTATTTTTTCATTATACAATCTTAGTTGTAAAGTCCTGTCTGTTTCATGTTTCACAGGCCTCACCTTCTGCTTTCCTATCACATTTCTCCTTGGCCTGTTCCCACAAATCAACACCTTTATGATTTACCTGCTAGAACAAATAGACATTCATTTCTTTGGTGGAACAGGTGAGTAGCACTCTCTTCTCTGTTAACGTTGAGCTTCATAATATCATGAACTAATGCATACTGTACCACCAAAGTCTTACGCCTCAACCTGATGCCTGTGTATCCACTTCCTGTGTCAGCTGCAACTGGACTCCACTCAGCAGTGTACAGCATATTCCGTAGTCTGACGGCGTTATCTTTGCTGTACGGGTTCTGTTTTGGAGCTTTGAAGGTAGGATTGAATTCATTGTTGAGACGTGTGTATATGATTACGTGGAGGATATGCTTTGCACTGCGACAGAACAGTTTCTTGCTGCAGAGGCAGCTAAGTCAAGCATGAGAAATCAAATAGCTTTTTGGGTAGCAGCTCTCTCTTCCTCCAGGCTAGTGAAAGCACTGTTCTGTTTGGGCGATGATTTAGTATTCCAAACTTCTGGTAAAACGGGTTGAAGTCAAACATTGTAAATAGCCTTAAGAAGGCTCTCTGATGGGAAAAGGTATGCCACTATGCCTGCAGGAAAGCAACGTGTCCATATTCATCCTTACAAATATTAGGCCTGAATGAGGCAACCATTAGCAGTTCTCTGTTTTTATAGAGGATGGTTGGCAGTCAACATTTTAAAATAGATGTTCTGCCTAGGTGCCATTATCAATATTTCTATTTGATTCTATTCTATTCTGAAGGAGCCATGGGATGAACAGCACATCCCAGCCTTGTTCTCTGGGTTCTGTGGCTTGCTGGTGATTCTCTCCTACCATCTGAGTGGGCAGAACAGTGACCCGACTGTACTGATGTAAGCTGCCTCATCCTCCTAATGTAATGCCTGCTAACATGCTGACTTTATGAGAGGTGGTAGTGCAAAGACATTCTCCTTTGTTGACCACGACAGGTCAATAATCAAATCCAAACTGATGCCCACTCTTGTGGACAGTGAGGAAGAGGGGGAAGACTCAGAAGACATCAGGGACCCTCTTCCTGAGAAGCTCATGAATTCAGTGGTAAGTCAAGAGACTTGCATTGTCTCCTATACTTCTAAATGTATTTGTTCCACTCAAACGCTGTCCCCCGTTTTAGTTTGACTTTAACACACTATTACATTCCGTTGTGATATTGGATAATTTGATTTTGCTTTTGCAGAAGGAGATTCTTCTTTCGGATCTTGTGGTCTGCTCCATTGCCTACATTTTAACCTTTGCTATTACTTCAAGCACTGTCTTCCTGTCCCTGAAGGTGGGTTTCCTACCGCCAAACACCATCCCTAAACTATGTGTCATGAATGTCTTGCGTCATAAAACAATGTTGTTTCATCAGGAAATAATTACTTTTGTGTCGTAAATAAAATGTTTTTGCATCGGTTTGGTATTCAGTCAACCACCCTGGCGCTCCCTCTCTCCCCCTTTCTCTCTCTCTCTCCTCTTTCTCTCCCCCTTTGCTCCCTGTCTCTCTCTCTCTCTGCCTCTCTCTCTCCCCCCTTTCTCTCCCCTCTCTCTCTCTCTCTCTCGCTCTCTCTCTCTCTCTCCTCTCTCTCTCTTCCGCTCTCTCTGCTCTCCGCATCTCTGCTCTCCCCGCTTTCCCCCCCTCTATCTCCTCCCTCCTCTTCGCTCCCCTCTCTCTTCTTCTCCCCTGTCCTCCCCCTCTCTATCGTCTCCCTCTCTTTCCCTCTCGCTTCCTCTCTCTCTCTTTCTCTCCTCTCTCCCCTCTCTCCCTTGCTCTCCCCATTTTTGTTTCTCCCTCCTCCGCTTCTCTCCCCCTTCTCTCTCTCTCTCGTCTCCTCTCACCTTCTCTCTCATCTCTCGTCCCCTTTCTCTCCCTCTCACGCCTCCCTCTCCGCCTCTCTCTCTCTGCTTTCCCCTCTTCTCTTCTCTGTCTCTCCTGCTCCTTTCGCTTCCTCTCTCTCTTTCTCGCCCACCTTCTCTCTCTCTCTTTCTCTCTCTCTCTGCCTCTCTCTCTCCCCTCCCTCTCTCTCTCCCCGCTCTCTCATTCCCCCTCTCTCTCACCACCTCTTTCTCTCTTCTCTCCCTCCTCTCCCCTCTCTCCCTTTCTCTCCACAGCCCTTTGTGAAGCCATAGTACTGTATGCCTGGCAGGGCAACTGTGGGCTTTGTCACCCTAATCTCATACCTCAGTTACGGAAGCACCGCACCCTTGGCTCTGGATCTCTCACACCAGTACTAAGAGCAATGGGTACTCCCCATAAATGAGCCCAGAGGTCAGTCCCTAGCTTATTTATTGGATGTTTGAAATGTTTTCTGGCACAATGTGGTCTTTCCTACAGTAGGCCTTTTGTGTCTCTCTAGCATATATGTCTCTCTAGCATATTTTATAGAACATTTGTGAAAAGACTACATTTAATAGCCTATAGTTCTATACACATATGTGGGGCCCAGTTATTTGGGGGCACCTCCTCTCTGTGCCTTCATCTTTGTCTGGGGTTGCTTTTAGGTTATTTCCCATTTATATCAGTTTTTCATTCCCACTCTTAAAAATCCAAAACCAAAGCAATGCAGTGTAGTCATTGATCCATATTTTCACATGCCAAGAAGGACTATAAATATGTGTCAAATGCTGCAAATATCAATGAACAGCGTTTTTGTGATTAAAGTTGATTTCATTTTCCAGACAATGCTCAGTTTGATGTGGTTTGAGCGTCTGTAACGTTGGCCTGCTGTGTTTTGAGAAATACGTTGTTTACCCCAGCCACTCATTCTGAGTGCGCTCACCAATGATGCCTTCTCACTCAGTCACCGCAAGAAGCTAGGCAATCCAGTGAGTTCTTTCTCCTATACCATACTGCCTCCTGTCCCTGTCCCTGAACACCAGAGCCCAGACCTGGTTCAATTCAACAACATACTCCCTCCTTTGCCTGACACCAAGGCCCAGACTGGGTCAAATTCAACACATACTCCCTCCTTTGCCTGCACCAAGGCCCAGACCTGGGTCACATTGAAAGTAAAACAATCCAAATCAAATCAAAGTTTATTGGGCAACATACACAGCTTGGCAGATGTTACAGAGGGTTTATTGGTTGCATACACCGTTTGGCAGATGTTACAGAGGGTTGATTGGTCACATACACAGTTTGGCAGATGTTTACTGAGGGTTTATTGGTCACATACACAGTTTGGGCAGATGTTACAGAGGGTTTTATTTGGTGACATACATACAGTTTGGCAGATGATTTACAGAGGGTGATTGGTCCATGTAGAAAGTTTTTCAGATTTACAGAGGGTTATTGGTTGCATACACCGTTTGGCAGATGTTTACAGAGCGGTTTATTGGTCCCATACACAGTTTGGCAGATGTTTACAGTGGGTTTATTGGTTGCATACACAGTTTTGGCAGATGTTACGAGGGTTTATTGGTTGCATTCACAGTTTATGCAGATGTTACAGAGGGTTTATTGGTTGCATACACAGTTTGGCAGCATGTTACAGGGGTTTATTTGGTCACATACACAGTTTGGCAGAATGTCTACAGGAGGTATTTATTGGTCACCTCATACAGTTTTGGCAGATGTTAACAGGCGGGTTTATTAAGTGACATACACACAGTTTATCAGATGTTACAGAGGGTTTATTGGTCATGTAACACAGTTTGGCAGATGTTACAGTGGGTTTATTGGTCACATATACAGTTTTGGCAGATGTTACAGGGGTTTATTGGGTCACATACAAACAGTTTGGCAGATGGTTCAGAGGTATTATTGGTCACATATACAGTTTTGGCAGATGTTACAGCGGGTTTATTTAGTCACATACACCCGTTTGGCAGATGTTACAGAGGGTTTTATTGGTCACATACACAAGTTTGGCAGATGTTACAGATGGGTTTATTGGTGACATACACAGTTTGTGCAGATGTTACAGAGGTTTTATTGGTCCATCGGTAACAGTTTGGCAAGATGTTACAGTAGGGTTTATTGGTCACATAACCCTTGGCAGATGTTACAGAGGGTTTTATTGTTGCACTACACAGTTTGGCAGATGTTGCAGAGGGTTTATTGGTCACGTACACAGTTTGCAGATCGTTAAGAAGGTTTATGGTTGCATACACAGTTTGGCAGATGTTACAGAGGGTTTATGGCTTGCATCACGAGTTTGGCAGATGTTGCAGAGGGTTTATTGGTCACCGTACACAGTTTGGCAGATGTTACAGAGGGTTTATTGGTCACATACACAGTTTGGAGATGTTACAGCGGGTTTTTAGTCAGATACACATTTGGCAGATTGTTCAGAGGTTTTATTGGTTGCATACACAGTTTGGCAGATGTTGCCGAGGTTTATTGGTCACGTACCAGTTTGGCAGATGTTACAGAGGGTTTTATTGGTCACATACAAGTTTGGCAGATGTTACAGCGGGTTTATTAGTCACACATACACAGTTTGGCAGATGTTTCAGAGCGTTTATTGGTTGCATACACAGTTTGGCAGATGTTACAAGTGTTTATTTGGTCACGTCACAGTTTGGCAGATGTTACAAGGGTTATGGTGACTACACAGTTTGGCGATGTTACAGTGGGTTTTCTTGTTTGCATACACAGTTTGGCAGATGGTTACAGAGGGTTTATTGGTTGCATACACAGTTTTGGCAGATGAGGGTGCAGCGAAATGATTGTGTTACTAGCTCCTACAGTGCATAAAATGTCAAACATACCCTATAATTCAAACATTAGAAACAATAAATCCCCGAATGTCCAGAACAAATCCAGTTTTTTTTGAGGTGCTTCTGAGTTTATCTTGGGGTTCCACTTTTGGAACTATTCCAGTGGTTCCATTGTACCGAGACTAAATCAAGAATTTTTTGACCCAGGTCTTCTAAGAACCATTTTCAGTTTAAAACGCAGTTTGTTTAGATATATCTGTCTAAACATTCAGTTTAGAATGTAGAGTTAATGTTTTTCCAGGTAGACAGTGTGAATACTTTAAACTTGCCTCTGTCCCACTTATTCGATTAGCTTAAAATGCCAAGCTTCATGTACTGTAGCACCTGGGGAAACCATTTTCCAGAATCACACAGTTCTTCACAGGTTTATACTATATAGTCTCTCACAAAGGTTAATTATAATTTTGTGTTTTTTTTTATTCGCTTTATTTCTCTTAGTCTTTTCCATCCTGATTTACTAGTTTTTACTTAGTTTGAGTTGGATAAAAGCTATTTTGCTTTTGATCTTATTTAGTTTCAGTTTTAGTGTTTAGAAAGTGGCAGATTTCTTCCCTGTTAACTAGTGAATAGCTAGTGATAGTGATGCTAGGCCCTATTTGAAACATCGCCAACCTACTGGCAGCTTTTTACCTGCCAGATTCAGGCTTAAGAGGCTTTAAAACCCGCCATTAGAAAAAAGCTTGAAAAACCTATTTGATTTTTGCCACAAAGTAAAAAAAAACTTTAACTTCTCTAGGGTAGGTGAGACGCTAACGTCCCACCAGGCCAACATCCGGTGAAACTGCAGAGCAGCTAACATTTTTAAATACACCATTCATTGTTGTTAAGGATTTTGATTCCTGTTTATTAACCAATTCAATTAAACAACTCTGGCCCATAAATAAGAATTTGTACAGATAATTATCAGCGTAAAATGGAACAGATACCAGTCTTAAAATCAAATCAAGTAATAGGTTTATTCTCGAGAGTACTGGAATCATAGAGTTACAATTTACATCAGGTTATAATAATAAAGATGATGTCATGTTTTAATGTCCAACCTCCTCTCGGACTACATGGCAATACAGTATCGCAGGTTTCTCATTACTGTCTGCCACCTGTTAACTATCTACAACCAACACCAAGGTCTTTCCCCTCCCTCGGTAGAGACATCATTCTAGCCTGTCTGAAGATAACGCCATTCTTTCTAACAAGGAACACATAACATTCAACTTTATGAGTTATTAACTTCTCAAAGTCAAATGTATACATATTTTAGTCATTAAACACAACAATCCCCGTACAGTTGTATTAAACATTCTTGTAAATAACGTGTATTTCCATCATTTAAAAGACATGAACAGTCTTATTAATCCAGCCCGCTGTGTCAGATTTCAAAAAAGGTTTACTGCAAAAGCAAACATGCGATTTCTGAGGAGGCGCCCACACACACACAAGTATTACTGCATTTTCCAAACCAAGCATTAGCCATCACGAAAGTCAACAATAACAATAAATAATGCTTACCATTGAAGATCTCCTCTGGTGGCAATGCCAGTGTCCTAAACTACCAACAGTGAAATGTTCGTTTGTTTGATAAAATCATTTTTTTATAGCCACGAACATTGTAAACCGTTTGCGTACGTGATTTCCGTCTCATTCAACTTTGGGACGAAAGCGTCGTGGTAATTAAGCACACTAAACAAATGTTAATCCGTTCATGGTTGGTTTCATTGCAATCCTCTGGTTGTTACTAACACAACCATAGCATGATGGCTCTTTTCCCCGGGACCGTATTGACGCGAAACAACCGATTTGAAGACACCAATCAATGCCTCCAACTGCGCACCAATGGATAGGAACGGTCTATCGTTGATTGACTGTATTTTGACCCAATGACCACTGATCATCTTGAAATCTAGCTTGGACAGATAGCAATAGAGCCTTGAGGGTAAACGGGCAATATAGTAATGGTTTATAGTTTTGAAGACCAGCTCTGTTCGTAAACTCTGGCGCAAAAGAGGTTTTCATGTCGCCATTGCAAACCTACTTGGACGGAGCCAGAGTGTTACGATAGCAGTACATATTCAATAGCATTTTCAACCAAGTTTATATATTTAAATTTTGGCAGAATAACATCAGGAAAAGCTAAACAAAGTCTAGTTTATCAAGATTTAACCCAAATTAATAGAGGAAATTGATAGAGACAGTCCCCCATATCAACGCTAGCCTTGCGGGAGCTGGCATCCAGGAGGCTTGCTAAGCTAGCAGTCAAGGTCCACTGCACGCACCTTCTGCTCCTTCAACCAGGTGGGTGTTCAACCTGCCAGATTCATCTCTGCAGGCTGAAATGTGCCTCAAGCGGCAAAAAGGGACAGTGGGGAGGCATCGTTGTGCCCTTTGTCACAGGAAAATCGCCATCCAGCAGGTGCACCAGCCGCTCTCAGGTAAGCCTCTGCTTTAACTAGCACGAAATGATGCTATGGGCCATGGACCACGGACTGAGGGCTGAGGGTCTTCACAAATTTTAATCTATTTATTTATTTATAAATATACAATATTGTAAATAGAAAATGGTGTAAATAGTTACCCTTGTTATTTTGTTTGTTTATTATTATTATTATATATATTATATTTCTTCATATATATTATATATTTGTTTGGGGGGGGGTTTTAGAATAGGCATTTAGTGTTTTTGTATATAGTTATTTCCTTCTAAATTTATCACTGTACCAATTCGGCCA